>NC_060161.1:37877339-37888238 GCF_021292245.1 Micropterus dolomieu
GGAAAGCTTTCACTCAATCAAGTGAACTAAAAATCCACCACCGAGTTCACACTGGAGAGAGGCCATACAGCTGTGACCAGTGTGGGAAAGCTTTCATTCAGTCAGGTGACCTAAGAATCCACCAACGAGTTCACACTGGGGAGAAACCATATAACTGTGACCAATGTGGGAAATCTTTTGCTCATTCAGGTGTACTAAAAATCCACCTACGCGTTCACACTGGAGAGAAACCGTATAGCTGTGGGCAATGTGGGCAAGCTTTCGCCACATCGGGTATGCTAGAAATGCACCAACACGTTCACACTGGAGAGAAACCATACTGGTGTAACCTATGTGGGAAAAAATTTACGAGTTTTAATATCTTAAAAGTCCACCGACGTGTTCACACTGGAGAGAAACCTTACATGTGTGACCAATGTGGGAAAACCTTTGCTGCACCAGCTGAATTAAGAGTTCATTGTCGTGGTCACACTGGCGAGAAACCTTACAAGTGTGACCAATGTGGGAAAGCTTTCACCACATCAGGTGACCTGAAAAAACACCAGCGTGTTCACACTGGAGAGAAACCGTACGGCTGTGACCAATGTGGGCAAACATTCACCACATCGAGTCAGCTGAAAGTCCACCAACGTGGTCACACTGGAGAGAAACCTTACAGCTGTGATCAGTGTGGGAAAGCTTTCATTTCATCGGGTGAACTAAACGCCCACCAACGTGTTCACACCGGAGAAAAACCGTACAGCTGTGACAAATGTAGGAAAGCTTTCAGTACATCAAGTCAGTTTACTGTCCACCGGCGTATTCACACTGGGAATAAACCGTACTGGTGTGATCAATGTGAGAAAACCTTTACTCAGGCTGGTGCCCTTAAACGCCACCAATGTGTTCACGCTGCCTCGTTTTAAACATTCATCAGTCAATTAAGCTGTTTTTCATTTTGCCTCCTCATGCCCTTGAAGTGCCCAGGCTCCTGAAAGACTCATTTCAAAACAGTATTGCGTCTGCAATCTGGAGCTCTCACGAAGACCGTTTGTTTTATGGACAACCTTTGTATTGAACACCACCTGCAGTTCTTTCAACTACTCAGTCCCACGGAAAGCCGTTGAGCAGAGAAAAAAACTACTCCTGCAACTGCGAGGCCCAGCCCAGCAGCCCACTCTACAGTGGATAGCCATCTCGACAGTCTTGTCCAGCATCCAGTCATCACTTGCTAGCATTAACTCTACATCCAAACTCTGAGGTTGGGCTTGGCACCCTCCACAAGTCAAGTTTTAATGGCACAGCTGGCAGTTTTCCTCCTCAGGTGCAGGCCTGTGATAACATCAGTCTTTTATGCGACTTTATAAAACATAGGCTGGAGATGATGGAGAAAATGGAGCAGACGGGGGGCGGGGCAATCTGGGGTGTTTACCTGAGGTGTAGGTGTGCGTCTCATTGTGGGGAGAAGAGAATTCTGAGGCAGGTGCAAAGCATACTTAAAAACAATCATTAGAATGTACGTGGTCATTAAAACCTGCTTTGACAGGGTGGTATACTGTGAAAATTGGAGAATTATTTTGCTGGGGGGGCGGGGGTTTATAATCACGATGACGGCTCAGCGTTGTGATGTCTGTCAGCTGATGGACGATGGCATCATCTATTGGCCCAACCCTAAAACCTGCCCATCAGTGTTTCAGAATTTGATGTCATCAAATTTCTTGTTTTATCCAACTGAAACTTTAAAACATATAAAAATGTTCAGTTTATCAACTAAGACAGAAAAGAAGCAAATCTTCTTAACTGAGAAGCTGGAACCACAGCAGGGTTCTTGTTTTTTTTCTTTAAAATGGACTTTTTACGATGATGTTGATCAAAATAATTCTTCAGCCTTTGGATCAGTTGTCATTACATGACCTCAGTATGACCTCTGGGCCCAGTTTCAGCAAACGGGAGTAGAAAAAAACTAAAAAAATAATTGAGTATTACTACAAAGCGGCACGGCGGTGTCGCCTCACAGCAAAAAGGTCACAGGTTCAAACCCCTGTTGCCTCTCTGTGTGGAGTTTGCATGTTCTCCCCGTGTCATGCATGGATTTTCTCCCGGGGCTCCGGTTTCCCCCGCCATCAAAAACATGTTGGGTAGGTTCTCCAGTCAGCGCCCTGGCATGGCATTTCAATCTGGTGTTGGTCCCCGGGCGCTGAACACTGCTCCCTTCAGGGATGGGTTAAATGTTTATGTGACAATAGAGTACATTCTTCTTCTTCTCTAATCTTTTGCTTTGCGCCCCCGGTACCAGGATCAGCTGTGTAAGTCATGACTGTGACACTACAACCCAAACTCACGGCCCAACCAGACAGAGAAAAATAACAAATGTACGTCTACAGCTGAGAAGTTTACTTTTGCTAACCTTCAACTCAACAATCAATCATGATTTAAGTCAAATGCTCAAGTTGCTGTTACCTTGTCTGTGGTGGACTTGATGCCGACCAGGTGCTTTCTGATCTGATGCTGAAGCATTGTCGTCGTGCTGTTGCCAAGGTGACATAAGTTTTGTTTCACGGTGGACAGACTGTAATGTTAGACGTGTTGTTTTCTTTTAGCTTAAAATAATCCCAGACTTTGGACACTTCATTCTTTGTCCCTTGCTGTTTTCTCTTCCTCCACTTTGCAAACAGCTCCATCAAAATCACGTCGTGTTCACTTGATCACATCAGCGCAATGTGCAACAGTAGTGATTGTCCGTGCGAAACAGTGCACTATATGGATTAAGCAAAGTATCGATGCAAAATGATTTTTTTAGTAATGAAATTATAGATAAATCGTTTTAGTGCTACTTGGCTCTTTACCTGCACACACGCTTCCATCATGTTCAACATACTTGACTGAAGTAATTCTGATCAGCTGTTCCTCAACCGAAAACTCGGTTTCCCATCTCAGGCTCAATCCACTCAGAGCTCAGACTTTGTTTAACCTGCTTTCTGAAACAGGGCCCACAGTCCCATGATAACAGGTTGTGTTCAGGTGGATATGGTAACCTCTGACTCTGTTCAACAAAGCTCTCTGGAGTCGAATTGCAAATGTCCTCCTGCCGTGCACTGACTCCTGCTCGCTGACCTTTGACCTCTTCTTACTGCTGTGAGTGGCTCAGGTCTGGTCTTCCCAGTAAGCGTATTGTCTCATTTCTGGTTGCTGTTGTTTGCTACTGTTGTATTGGATGTTTGCACAACTAACTAAAATAAGCATCAGGGCGGCGTCTGGCCGCCGAGTAGCAGACGGTGACCGCTGTTACGAGGAGCGCCCCGTGTAACGTTATAGGATAAATTAGTCGGAGACCCAGGTAGGGATCGGCTGCATAGTTGGTTGTATTTTAACATGTTTTCCATTATCTCTTATACATACATATGTACAAAATAATATGAATACCAACAACTGTGCAGAGTTGTGTTTAGTTTGGGTTGCAGGTTGCTGTGTAGGTGGTTTTCATTTCCCTGTTTTCGAGGGGGAGCCGGGAGGATGCCGTGGAAGACGCCTGAAGGGAGAGGGCAGGTAGGCGATCCCAGCTGACTAGACGGTGGACGGAGGTGAGTGATCCTGGGGAAAGGCAAACAGACAGACAGGGTTAGTAACTGGGAAAGCCGAACGGGGAACAGAGATGTTGCAAGATCAAAAGCTTGAGTCAAGCAGTGGCACCAGGTCAGGAGCTACGACGATCCGGGGTTGATATACTGGCAGAGATGTAGTTGTTTGCTGGCAGGTGTGGCAGGCAGAGGAGGCTGCTGATGAGGCGCAGGTGTGGATCATCAGCTGGGCTCAGGAGCTGAGAGAGAGGGGAGAGGAGGAGACACAGAGAAGCAGGCAAAACACGAGGGGAAAACAGAATGGTAGGGGGGAAATAGGAGAAATCAGCCGTGCTGCCACCACAACAGCTTAGAGCTCATCCTGCATGTGGGATAAACTTTCACCTTGACTGTGAGCTCCCCTTGCGCTGGATTAATGTGTCTGCTGGTCATTATATTTACTGCATGTCAGCCACTGTGTGTTTTATGGGCTCATTGATATCTCAGCCAAACTGTCTCTTTGTGCTTCACATTGTTTTAATACCAATTTTCTGATTAATAAAGGTTTAGATTTTAATGTAACTGCTTTCCTGTCATACCTCAGGTCCCTACCTGTTATTTGTGCCACCAAGGGGGGCCTCCACTGTCTTCCAATTCCTTTGCTGTCCATCAATTGTATTTCACCTCCATTTATTGTATTTCACCTATTTAACCAAGAATGATAGAGCTAAAGACTGATGAAAATTATACTGTAGGTCGCATGTGCTTCATTTATTTGTAGTGCTGTATTTTAGTGTTTTGTGAATAATCTGAGTTGAGCTGAGCTGAGCTTGGCATCCTGCAGTGACAAAGACTAAAACTAACACTGAAACTAATAAAAATTAAACTAAAACTAAGCATTTTCAAAAAATACAAACTAAAGTAGCAAATCCACATTAAAAACTAATTAAAGCTAAACTGAAATTGAAAACAAAGTCAAGACGAAATAAAAACTAATGAAAAATTCAAAACTATAATAACCTTGAGCTCAACCCAGTTAAACTTTAAAGCTCATTATCTGCTATACATTTAAACTTATAGTATTTCAGCTCAAGCCCACACAGCTCTCTCTCCTTTTAGCGACTCGCTAAATCCCTCAGTTGTTTCAGTTTTGCTAGCTGCCTTACTTTAGCAGCTAACGATGGCTTCTCACTCTGCTGCTCTGTGCGTTGAATGTTCAGCCACTTCTCTGCCTCCTTCAGTGATAATGTTATAAGTGGAGTTTATCTGTCGGGTTGGAGGCTCGGTGAAATTAACTCCACACCATGAAGACTCAATCATATGCTGCTGTAGTTAGCTTGCCCCAAGTAGCTGTCGTGGACTGACTTCAAGAAGGCCATGGGATGTGGTCAAAAGCTCCAACAAAGAGGTAGTATGTGAGGCTTGAGTTTAGACTCATTTATTACAGATGTGTTTAGCTGCTGTGGTTTGATCCAGTGAGGAGGAAGAGGCGCTGAATAAACGGGGACTACAAAACCACTACAGACCACATTTGTGTTCAGTGTGAACAAACCTTTGTTGTTGTGAAAGTCTGACTGAATCAAATATTATCGTGTCTTCATTATCTGACTCCATTTTATCAGCTGTTTGCTTTATGTTCTGTCACTAAATGTGTTGCTTTCTGTTTAACTTGCATCCTGCCAGGGTTGGTGCTGGAATAATCTGAGCAGGTGACTTGAGACTCGAGTCATTTTCAATGTTTTCATTAAATTAGTCGACTCAAAGAGAAGCTTTGACTCATCATTTCAAACTGGACGTTCAATGAACTGTTTCGCCCACCCATGCTGAGGAGGGATTGGATGATGGTTACCATGACGTCATCACTGCTGTCACCACAGACCGTCACTTCTGAGCTGATCAGAAATCAAAGAGAAAAGTTGTGTTTTCAAAGGAGCATGATGAAAGTGAAACGTCCTGTTTTGATCCTGCAGTCACAAACCTTTAACTTCTACTTCAGATTCTGATGTCGTCTGTGCAGCAGCACCAAAACAAGCGGTGGAAGCTGATTTACAAAGGTGGAAAACCTCTTTATCGTCTTTCCAAAAACAAATAAGCACATTTATATATAAAACTTTCTGCCGCTGGCCTCTGTCTGGCGCACGCAATGATGATGCAGTTAATAGTGACTATTCTCTTTGACGAATCAGTCGTGTTGTCACGTAACACTTTTACGGAACGACAAAAAGATCACAATTTGCCACCTTCCTGGCCTGTTTCATAAAAAAAAAAAATAAATAAATCAGCATCTCAGCTTTCGTCTGTCTGGAAGCGGCTAAAAAAACATCGCTGTATGTGCTCATGTAATGTCACTTTTTATGGGGCCCAGTGTCCCCAAGGAAGCGTATCATAACTTATCAGAAGACGCGTGGTGTTAAATTATTATGATCTCCGCTCTGTCTTTTCCAAAGCCAATAAATTTTTCACTGTTATCACCCATCGGTAAAGAACATGAAGTATGAGCTTCCATGCCTTAGCCTATGAATTCACTTATGGTTATCTCACACAGCTGCTATAGCACAGCGCTAATGTCGCCGCCTTGTAAGGCACAGCTCGGTGGGTCGTAGGTTTGCACCCTGCTCATTTTCTGTTTTTGTCTATTTTTCTATTAGTATAATAAATAAATTGTGTTTTCCTCTATTCAACATTATATACCGACTGTGCTTACTATATAAGGTGCAACATCTGCAGGCTATTGTGAGAAAGCAGGATGGTTGGTGTGTGCAACGGACTGACAAACGAATACACAGGTTGTTTGTAAAAGCTTTGAATCTGCAGGTCTTGGCTGCACAGAGGCACAAGCGAGCGGACCACATGATGCTGATCTGGTAGAACTTCTCCTCAAATAGCAGTGAGGAGCATTTCCGATTATTTAAGCTATCTTCATGACATTGTGGATGGACTTCCTGTCCTGTGGAGAGGCGCGGCCCTACCACGGTTCTGTTTTCAGCCGCTTTCTGCACTCAGTCCAGATCTTTTTAGATTTCTCCACTGACTGCTTTGGTCTAACTGAACCAAGACTGGTTCCTTCTTTAATTGACCTAATCTAAACACTAGGTGGCACAAACACACCATCACTAAGTTAGACTATTGGACACGTACATTGTTGTTTATCTGTAGATAAATAGCATCAGAACATAAATCACCCAAGATCATCACACACACTTCAATTCCATTTGTTTATCGTGCTAGAAAGAAATAATAAATAATTAATAATAAAGAAACAAATGCAAAACATTCAAGACATTTTATCGATGTGAACCGTCCAGTGCCTTCTTCCCATGATGTGAACACATTTTTTGTTCTCCCTCACACCTTCCCAAAGCTGAGAGACCTTTTCAGGGCCAGGAACGTAAGTCTTCTGAACTCCTCTTCTTCTGTAACCCCTCTCGGGAGGAAGAGGCAAAGGCTACTTGTTGATGAGTAAGCTCCCATCCTCCTGATTATAGACGTCAGGCTGTGCATTTCTGTGGGAACCCAAGAGGGGGGACAGAATCGGCCCCTGTCAAAAACACCAGCTACTCCTCAAAGGAAATATCCATGTCCTCCTCTGCTGAGACACAGACAGACAGTACAATCACATGGCCGTTAAAAGAACTAGTCATAGTTGTATGCAAGAACTTCAAGAGAATTCACTGGTTTCCAAGGTGTGAGAGGGAACCATACATCATCATTTTTTAAGTGTCATCTTTCTATCAAAGAATTTTTCTATGGTATCAGAAATACGATAAAGTCATTATGTAGAAAATATTCAATTGTACTTATTACAAACTGCTAGCATTACACACCTTGAATGGACACCAGCCAGCACTCCCTCTGGAAGACGTCTGTTCTCTGTGGTCGTTGCCCCGTGGACTCCAGGATATTGTGACGAGATTCCTGATGTCCTTCCTGGAGAGTTTCTGTGTTGCGTTTGTGAACAACGGGAGGAACTCTCTCCAGTTCATCGCCACCATCTCCCACATCTGGCCACATGAATTCATCCCGGTAATGAACTGTTGGACCATACTGGCCTCCCTTCACACACTGATTAATGTCAATATTTTCACATCAATAACACCTGCTCAGTTGTAAATAGTCTCAAACCGTATGACAGAAACTGTCAACATGACTACAGTATTCACCAGTTAATATTCAGTAACTCCTACAATTTACACAACCAAAGACCAAGAGATTACATATTGTTTTTTTGGGGTTTTTTTACCTGTGGTACAAGTAATGAGTAACTATTTGCCAGTGAGTTGTCGGCAGGTCCCTGATAGAGGCTGTGTAAATGTTTGGCTCAGTCAGCAAGCAGTCCCCCAGTGTGCCTTTGAGCTCCTCTAGCTCCTCATTGATGCTGCATCTCACAGCCTGAGTAGTCCAATAAACAAGTTATATTGGTACTCAGTATTAAGGTTACTGTGGACAAAACATGTCTGAACTGTTTCAAGATATAAGATAAAGACTATATCATATAGAAAACATTAGGGTACTTTTTCAAGTTTAATGTCTGACTCCTCTTCCTGGAAAATATCCAGGTCAAAGGAGGTCATCTGCGGCTTCTGGCCACACATGGGCTAAAATAAATCTTTGTTCAGGCCATTGTGGATGGTGGACGAGGCCACTAGCTTTCCCGCAGTGTAAAACTTCTTTTGTGCCTGCGCAATTGGTCATAGCTGAAAAGCAGCCGCCCTAGTCTTTCTCTGAAAATGCCCATCTTTTCCTGCAGTTCAATCATGAGGAGTCTGCAACAGAAAGACAAGACATCTATCAATTGGTCTTTAAAATAATGGCACATCTGAAAAGGTACCACGACATTTAGAGGAGGAGCCATCAAATTTTTTATTAACTCTGCTATCTCCCCAACGAACTCGACATGTGGCTGTTGTTGTTTTTGCAATGACTGTGATAATGCAACTGAGGTGTGGATGGTCATTTTAATTGTCTTTCAAAATGTCAGCCAGACATCTGACATCCCGAGAACAAAACAATAACACACAATCATAATCAAGCCATATAGGGTGTACAAATTTAGATAAAATCCTTCATTTGCATACATTGGGGCTGTTGCACCTGACTGGAGAAACGGGGAGAACGTCTAGTTCAGAGGAGTCCATGAAGAAGTGAAGAAGTCTTCCAGAAGATCCAATGTGATTATTAGAAGGCAGTTTAAATACTGGGGTCAGCCAACAGCACACAAAGCGTTCAGGACGCCGCTCCTTATGTGGCCTAATGGCAAAACACCATAAAAATAACTGAGCGTTCAAACGGCGCTTTTTATGCTGTTTTTTAATAAAACGGGCTAGGAAAGTTGCGTGTTGTGATCTTTTTGCCTCAGCTCGCTTGGAACCTCGACGGAAGTGATACGAAAAAAAATGCCAAGTAGCAGGTACAACTTTTCCCTAATGGAAAACCAAAGATAAATGTAGTGAAGTAAAAGTACAATATTTCCCTCTGAGAAGTGGAGCAGAAGTAGAAAGTAAAGTACAAGTACCTGAGTGTTGTACTTGAGTACAGCAGTGTAGTAAATGTAGCTGTTGTATTAATGTGAATGTTTTGTGAGGAGCTCTCCAGTTTGTCCTGAGGGCCGAACAGACTGACAGTGACAGGAAGCAGCCAGCAGGAGGCAGCAGAGGAGCTTCAGTTTGTTCAACAGATGATAGTTTTCACTTTAAAGTCACTGGAGGAGCAAACTGTGTGCAGAGGGTTTGTGTCCTGTTACCTTTAATAGAAACAACCAGTCCTGCTATAATGGAAGATCAGCAGCCCAGTAAGGTTGTTATTTCATTAAACGCCAGTTTATTATGGAATAAACAGCATGTGAGCAAAAATATCTACTGAAATATTTAAGCTGTGTAATGATAATAAAGATCATTAAAATCTGATCAGAACAGCTGACTTCAGTAAAATCATCGCAGCAGGCTGACAGCGCTAAACCAACTTCAACAACTTATTTCGGTTAAATTTAGATATTTCTTTAAGACGTTGACTGGTTCAGCTATTAATTTATGAAAAAGTGACAAAAGTATAATTACATTTATATTGATAGTAAAAGACCAGGCTATAGATTATTATCAGACATTTTATGTAGAAGCGCCTTTCAGTACATTGAAGATCACCTCACAAAACACAATAAAACAACAGCATATCAATAAATCTAAAATTCCAGTTCATAAAATCAGGGTACATAAACAGTTGGAAATAAATGAGTGCTGTGACCAGATGAACTGTGATCACGTTGAATATGCCAGTTTAATATTCTGTTGCTTTTTGTACTTTTGTTTTGGCTGAAGATTTTCATATGAGATGAAAAGATTCAATGAAAACAGTAATTTTGTTTATCGGGCATTTTTTATTAAATAAGCGGTGTTGTTAACCTGTGAATGGTGATACAGAAATGTTGGTGTAGTTTCTGGATTTAAAAATCCAACATGTTTACAGGCGAAGTCACACAGAACTCACGTTTGAAAGAAAGGTTCCCCATCGTGCAGCAAAGGCTGTTACACACCTTCAACAAACAGCACTGGAGGGTTTAATGCTGCGTTCGAGACCGGTCGGAACTGGGATATTTCCCAGTTTAAACTCCCTACATCAAAGTGTTCCAGGTGCACGGTGGTGCATGACGCAGAAAGTGAACGAAAACCACGGCTGACCGTGACAAAGTGTCCACACAGTTGCACCCTCAGCAGTGCTTTAGGTGTGAATCAAAAGGATGGTAGTTTAACTGCAACAACTGACATAAATAGCCTTACTAGTTAACTGTGTACCCCTCTAGCTACATCAGCTGGTAGCCCTCAAGTCAGTCAGTGTTGTAGGTTACACTCCCTAATGTTTTGGCATTTTTAACAGTAACTTTTATGCAGAGAAGACTTTGAGATTCTTTTCTGTAGCCAGCTACCTAATAACATATTTCTACATCAATATACATGCAGAACAGGTTTTACTGTACGGTTTTATGACCGTATGTATTATTTTAATTTAAATACATGCAAATATACTTTTTGTTGCCTTTTAGTTTATGGTTTACCATTAACGTAACCATTATGTGCGCTTCCATGGGCGCCGCCATTGTTTTGTGACGTCATTCAGCTGCTACTCGTGACGTCGGGTTACAGATTTTTACTCCAAGTAGGAAATCCGACTTCAGGTGGCTTCAAGGTTAGTTTTTCTAGTTTAGGTCGCAAGTTTCCCAGTTCCGAGTTTCCTGGAACGCAGCATAACAACCCGCTACCACTCCGGCCTCAGTGAGGCGGACCCTCAGCGTGAACGCGCAAACGGAGAGGACGTACTTCCGGAAAGGCCCTCAGCCTGAAGAGCTCCGAGACCAGAATCCAGACTCAGTCCA
>NC_060161.1:37888338-37890760 GCF_021292245.1 Micropterus dolomieu
AGAAATGTTGGTGTAGTTTCTGGATTTAAAAATCCAACATGTTTACAGGCGAAGTCACACGGAACTCACGTTTGAAAGAAAGGTTCCCCATCGTGCAGCAAAGGCTGTTACACACCTTCAACAAACAGCACTGGAGGGTTTAATGCTGCGTTCGAGACCGGTCGGAACTGGGATATTTCCCAGTTTAAACTCCCTACATCAAAGTGTTCCAGGTGCACGGTGGTGCATGATGCCGAAAGTGAACGAAAACCACGGCTGACCGTGACAAAGTGTCCACACAGTTGCACCCTCAGCAGTGCTTTAGGTGTTAATCAAAAGGATGGTAGTTTAACTGCAACAACTGACATAAATAGCCTTACTAGTTAACTGTGTACCCCTCTAGCTACATCAGCTGGTAGCCCTCAAGTCAGTCAGTGTTGTAGGTTACACTCCCTAATGTTTTGGCATTTTTAACAGTAACTTTTATGCAGAGAAGACTTTGAGATTCTTTTCTGTAGCCAGCTACCTAATAACATATTTCTACATCAATATACATGCAGAACAGGTTTTACTGTACGGTTTTATGACCGTATGTATTATTTTAATTTAAATACATGCAAATATACTTTTTGTTGCCTTTTAGTTTATGGTTTACCATTAACGTAAACATTATGTGCGCTTCCATGGGCGCCGCCATTGTTTTGTGACGTCATTCAGCTGCTACTCGTGACGTCGGGTTACAGATTTTTACTCCAAGTAGGAAATCCGACTTCAGGTGGCTTCAAAGATAGTTTTTCTAGTTTAGGTCGCAAATTTCCCAGTTCCGAGTTTCCTGGAACGCAGCATTACAACCCGCTACCACTCCGGCCTCAGTGAGGCGGACCCTCAGCGTGAACGCGCAAACGGAGAGGACGTACTTCCGGAAAGGCCCTCAGCCTGAAGAGCTCCGAGACCAGAATCCAGACTCAGTCCAATCACAGCGGAGACCTGCAGGACGATGGAGAACCAGAACCCGGACCACAGGAGCCAAACAGCAGCCTCGTGCTCTGATAGCGCCGATGTTCAGGTCAGTGTTCATGACTTCATCACGAGACTAAAGACACGAGGAAGAGTCTCGAGGGTCCGTGTATCATCCGTTCATTCTGTTGTTAGAGATCAGAGCCTGAAAACCCGCTCCAGGGTTTGTGTTGACGTGGTTTGATTTCCAAAGTGTCTCCGTGGTTCCTGTTTTCATCTTGAAGAGAGGAAGCTGAAAGAAAAACTCACGAGCGTTTCTCTTTTCTTTGTTCTGGGAGTTTCGCGCTCGGCGCATGCGCGGTTTTCCTCCACTGATGCTCAGCTTTTCTACACATCCTGTGTTGAGGTTTGGCCTGTGGGTCGCTGCTCCTCTGTCCTTGTGTTTAAGTGAGCAGATGGTCTCTTCACGTTTTGTCCTCAGCAGAAGAAGCTAAATGTGGTCGCTACAGAAGCTCACTGCCACAGACATCTTTGGTCTGTGCTCAAACGGAGGTGCAGAACGATCTCTTGCCGTCTTCTGTATGTATCACAACATGAACCTTGGTGCTTCCAGGTGTGAAAGACCCCTTAGTCACCACAAATATTATTATTTTAAATTTTATATCTGCTTCGCCCCTTCCTCTGAATTCTCCTGCCTAAAAGACACAGAACTCGTCTTGTTTCCGTATATTTTTCCACCCGCGATCTATTATCATGGCAGCAGGTGAGCCGCTTGTGGGCTTGTTCATAGGCGCAAATCCTGGAGGGTCAGGACCCCCCCCCCCCCCTTAAAAACATTAAATAATATAATGATAAATACTTAGAATAACTGTGTAAATAGTAAAACAGTACGAACGCAAACGGGGCAATTAAAGTGCGTTTTCAGCTAGAAACATTTTGAGTCCCCCTCTCTGGCCTCACAGTGGTTTGGTCCACTGTCTGCTTTCTCTCTCACGGTGGCAGAAAACCAGGTCTGATCCGTCAGTAGTTGTGGAGCTCCAGTAATGTTAAGCAGGCTGCAGGGCTGTTTTATGGCACTTTGAACATCGGATGAACTTTTCTTTTTTACTTTACTACAGATGATGCTGAGTCATTAATAAATTAATGACAAAATTATGATAACCGATCATTTTTCCATGAGCCCACTCTGTTATTAAAACATCACCTTGCTTGTTTAACAGCTTATTGGACTGGAACTCGTCTTCTACAGATAGAGATGAGCTGATTGATCAGCTGGGGACCAAAATAGGTCGTTTATTTTCACTTACTCTGCTGTGACCAGTGACCGGGGCCAAGCAGTGTCAAATATCCAGTTTTCTGCCGGTCACATTGAACGTAACAAACACGCTTGCGCCATGTTTCACATGTGTGCACAGACAGTAAGTTCAAATCACACACACACAGGCTAAAACATGTCTTAGGTGTGTGGAAGTTATTCACGAGAGTG
>NC_060161.1:37890780-37892814 GCF_021292245.1 Micropterus dolomieu
AGTCACAGCGGAGACCTGCAGGACGATGGAGAACCAGAACCCGGACCACAGGAGCCAAACAGCAGCCTCGTGCTCTGATAGCGCCGATGTTCAGGTCAGTGTTCATGACTTCATCACGAGACTAAAGACACGAGGAAGAGTCTCGAGGGTCCGTGTATCATCCGTTCATTCTGTTGTTAGAGATCAGAGCCTGAAAACCCGCTCCAGGGTTTGTGTTGACGTGGTTTGATTTCCAAAGTGTCTCCGTGATTCCTGTTTTCATCTTGAAGAGAGGAAGCTGAAAGAAAAACTCACGAGCGTTTCTCTTTTCTTTGTTCTGGGAGTTTCCCGCTCGGCGCATGCGCAGTTTTCCGCCTCTGATGCTCAGCTTTTCAACCAAGGGGGTAAGCCAGAGATCGGACAGTGAAGTCTGCATGGAGGGATCCATGTAGGCCCAAAAAAGACGTCTAAACCCTGTGACACCCCGTCGTACATGAGATGTAACCGTATTGCTTATATTACAAACTCAATCTAAAAAAAACTATTCGGCCATCAGTGACGGTGTGTTGGTGTTTGACAGATGAGCCTCATAGTTGAAGTCATTAAACCACTAATGCTGCGCGATCATGTGCAGTAGACGCTGGTGCCAACAGGAAGTAGCCCTGTAGTGGTATTTTATTGGTCCAAAACTGGCTTCACTGCTCTCCATTCACATCAGCGGCTTCGTCCAGTAATATTCTGTGTATGTTTTCTACACATCCTGTGTTGAGGTTTGGCCTGTGGGGCGCTGCTCCTCTGTCCTTGTGTTTAAGTGAGCAGATGGTCTCTTCACGTTTTGTCCTCAGCAGAAGAAGCTAAATGTTGCAGTTGCTGTGGTACAATATTGTGCTTTGACACGAGACATTAACATCCGTTATCAAAACTAAAATCACATCTAGCTCTCCTCCAGTAATCACTTCAGCTCAATAGACAAACCATTTCCCAGATGCTCTGCTGGATTTGACTCTGCTTCACTTTTGGCCTCCTCTCTTCTGTCTCGTGTCACTCCTTGAGTGCCGGTGGCGGGTCGGGCTGGACCAAATATTAGGTCGTTGGCTACACATTTGATTTGTAATTTTGAGATTCAAATGTTGAGGGTTTTTTTGCGCGCCTGACCTCCGTTCACAGCAGTGAACGTAACTCTCCAGTTCACATCAAAGGGAAAACAAAATGAGCTCCAGTAATGTTAAGCAGGCTGCAGGGCTGTTTTATGGCACTTTGAACATCGGATGAACTTTTCTTTTTTACTTTGCAAAAGTTACGATAACTGATCATTTTTACATGAGCCCACTCTGTTATTAAAACATCACCTTGCTTGTTTGGTAGCTTGTTTAACAGCTTATTGGACTGGAACTCGTCTCCTACAGATAGAGATGAGCTGATTGATCAGCTGGGGACCAAAATAGGTCGTTTATTTTCACTTACTCTGCTGTGACCAGTGACCGGGGCCAAGCAGTGTCAAATATCCAGTTTTCTGCCGGTCACATTGAACGTAACAAACACGCTGCGCCATGTTTCACATGTGTGCACAGACAGTAAGTTCAAATCACACACACACAGGCTAAAACATGTCTTAGGTGTGTGGAAGTTATTCACGAGAGTGAAGAAGAGTCGACGCTCACTACATCTGCAGAGAAACACAGAAAGAGACGCTGTGGATTTTGTAAATCAGGGAGCAGGTAAAGACACAGTGACGATGTCATTCAGACCACGGTGGTCTCTATCGGTAATTAACAACAAGCGGCTCATCTGCTGCTGTGAAAACAGAATAACGGGTGAGAAGATACCAAACGTGAGTTCTTTTAAATAAAACTGCTGACAGATAAAGTCAGAGCAGACAGAGAGAGAGATGGCAGGTGTAGGTGTGTGCTTCTGTGTCTGAGGGGAAAAGCAAGGTGAGCAGATTACTGTGGTTTGAGATTAAACACTAAAATAAATTAGAGCATTAAGAAGAATTAAAATGGTGTGCAATTTATATTCAGCTCCTTCCAGTGAAAATGCCATTTTATAATCAAT
>NC_060161.1:37892834-37894484 GCF_021292245.1 Micropterus dolomieu
CACCCCCCCCCCCCCCCTTAAAAAACATTAAATAATATAATGATAAATACTTAGAATAACTGTGTAAATAGTAAAACAGTACGAACGCTAACGGGGCAATTAAAGTGCGTTTTCAGCTAGAAACATTTTGAGTCCCCCTCTCTGGCCTCACAGTGGTTTGGTCCACTGTCTGCTTTCTCTCTCACGGTGGCAGAAAACCAGGTCTGATCCGTCAGTAGTTGTGGAGCTCCAGTAATGTTAAGCAGGCTGCAGGGCTGTTTTATGGCACTTTGAACATCGGATGAACTTTTCTTTTTTACTTTACTACAGATGATGCTGAGTCATTAATAAATTAATGACAAAGTTACGATAACTGATCATTTTTCCATGAGCCCACTCTGTTATTAAAACATCACCTTGCTTGTTTGGTAGCTTGTTTAACAGCTTATTGGACTGGAACTCGTCTTCTACAGATAGAGATGAGCTGATTGATCAGCTGGGGACCAAAATAGGTCGTTTATTTTCACTTACTCTGCTGTGACCAGTGACCGGGGCCAAGCAGTGTCAAATATCCAGTTTTCTGCCGGTCACATTGAACGTAACAAACACGCTTGCGCCATGTTTCACATGTGTGCACAGACAGTAAGTTCAAATCACACACACACAGGCTAAAACATGTCTTAGGTGTGTGGAAGTTATTCACGAGAGTGAAGAAGAGTCGACGCTCACTACATCTGCAGAGAAACACAGAAAGAGACGCTGTGGATTTTGTAAATCAGGGAGCAGGTAAAGACACAGTGACGATGTCATTCAGACCACGGTGGTCTCTATCGGTAATTAACAACAAGCGGCTCATCTGCTGCTGTGAAAACAGAATAACGGGTGAGAAGATACCAAACGTGAGTTCTTTTAAATAAAACTGCTGACAGATAAAGTCAGAGCAGACAGAGAGAGATGGCAGGTGTAGGTGTGTGCTTCTGTGTCTGAGGGGAAAAGCAAGGTGAGCAGATTACTGTGGTTTGAGATTAAACACTAAAATTGTAGATATAAAATGGTGAGATAAGAAATAGGATAATTTATCAAATATTTTTAAGTACAAGATGTTTTAAAATGGCCTAGTTTATTGGCTACTGCAATTTATTTTCAGCTCCTTCCAGTGAAAATGTTATTTTATTATCAATGTTTCATTATGATACAACTGAGACCAGTGAGAATAGCTAACATTTATACTGGTGCTCATTATAAAAATAGATTTTTCCAATAAATGGTTACAAAAATGTTTGTGTATGCTGTCAGTTATGGATCTTAGAAAGAAATAAAATTAGAATCGGCAGGTCAGACCTTTAAAAAAAATCAGTAACTGGAATCTGCCAGTAAAAATATCTGTGCATCTCTTACTACAGAGATGATCCTGTATGTGAACTGATATTTTGGATAATACTGTAGATTATGACTGTATACTGAAGACTATGTAGAGGACGCAAGTTAATTAGGATAGACAGGTGTGGATGAGACAAGGACGGTGTCTTTGTGTCGGCGATGCGCCGCTGTTGTAGAGTAACATTATGTCAATGTAAACATCCAACTTTCTAAAACACGTTAAACTTAACTTACATCACCCAGATGCACCGGGACAAGAAAAAAAAAATGGAGCCCAACTCCTTATCCTCG
>NC_060161.1:37894504-37903487 GCF_021292245.1 Micropterus dolomieu
TGCTGCTGTGAAAACAGAATAACGGGTGAGAAGATACCAAACGTGAGTTCTTTTAAATAAAACTGCTGACAGATAAAGTCAGAGCAGACAGAGAGAGAGATGGCAGGTGTAGGTGTGTGCTTCTGTGTCTGAGGGGAAAAGCAAGGTGAGCAGATTACTGTGGTTTGAGATTAAACACTAAAATTGTAGATATAAAATGGTGAGATAAGAAATAGGATAATTTTTCAAATATGGGTGTTCCCTCTGTCTGGATTAAGCCAAACTCTCCTGATTTTATATGTGATCCATGATGATAAAGAAAAATAGAAATTAATGGCAAAAATAGCATATTGTCAATATTTTAAAGAGCCACCAAAATATCTCATCATGTTTTCTGGGGAGTTCATGTCTTGTTAAGCGGAGTTCAGCTCCCCCTAGTTCGCACCCTGGCCGTAGCCTCGAGGGGGGAAAAATAAAACCGTGATAAACATTTTCGGGTGTTTTCGAAAATCACTCAGGTAACCAGCTGCTTCAGATCCGCCCAAAGCAAAATGCTACCTGGATGCTGACGTACTTAATCAATAGTTGCCTGGAAATAGGAGCACTCTGTGCAAGTAAAGGCCGCAACCTACCGGTATCACCCCCGTCCCATCGCTAATCGTTCAAAACAACATCTGACCGGCCGCCATGAGCACTGAGAGAAATCCCAGTGGGCGGGTCGCTCTGCGGCTGCTTGGGCAGCTCGTTTTACAAAAACGGCGAGAGAGCGTCAGCAGGTGAGGCGTTGAGACAGAAGGCAGCAGGGAGAAGATAAGAGAGGTTTGTGTTTGGCTAGCTGCCTCTTTAGCTATGTCAGGTGCCTTATTTTGAAACGTTCGACAGTGTAATTTTTCTACATGCAACCAATAGCTGTTAGCCGGTCGACTCAGAATAGGCAAGTGTACGAAGTTCAGAAGGCCAGAGGTGCGGACGAGTCGGGGGACGAAGGCTGAGGACAGTGGCGCTGAGGTTAGCACAACAAGCAGGATCGGCGTGGTCAGTGAATTTTACAACAGCAACGGAGAGACAGGTGTGGATGAGACAAGGACGGTGTCTTTGTGTCGGCGATGCGCCGCTGTTGTAGAGTAACATTATGTCAATGTAAACATCCAACTTTCTAAAACACGTTAAACTTAACTTACATCACCCAGATGCACCGGGACAAGAAAAAAAAAATGGAGCCCAACTCCTTATCCTCGTTGCTTTCAAGCCAATACTATATAATACTATATTTCAAGCAGCCTTTAGATGCAAGAACAGAACAGGATGAATAATCACATTACCTTATCTAGCCACGGTGAAACTAATTGTAACAACTCATACTGCACAATTTTTTTTGTTATTTTTTTATTTCACACCATAAGAGTTCTTAGTGCAACAAATATTGTACTCATTTCACAGGTGTCATTAACACGGGACGCTGGGGAATATGTTCTGCAGAATGGCTTGCAACAAGAAATGTTCAAAAATAAATGAAATTGCTTTGAGAAGTTTATTTGCACAATAATAAAACATGCAATGTAACAAAAATATAGAAGAAACAAATGAGCATTGTCCAAAAAAGTAACAAGCTGCTAAGTATTATATTCTGTTTGAAATGTCATCTGAATTTTCTGAAAATGTCTCCAGAATGCAGGAAAGTAAGTGTTTCATGCCCAATTTTTTGAGGGCATTGAATATTTCATCAAAATAGTGTGTAATGTCTTCTGCTTCTCGTGAATCAAATATTGTGCATTGTGTATAGTTATGCTACATTCACATATTGGATGACCGTGGATTCAGTTTTATTATTTGTGTGTAAATAACACACAATTGTTTTTACAATTGAAGCACATTTTGTCATTAGAGTAATTGTGTGGTGGATGATTGAAATTTAGAGTTTTCCAAATTGAATTAATATCAAGGAATTTGATCAAGAAAATATAGAAATATTTGAATGTATATCGAATTATTTATGTGGACCGCTTCATAATAAATGTATTGCAAACAGTAAGTTGTTAAAATACTGTAATACTATTTATACAATTCACAATGAATGAATTTCTGAGGTACATGTATTGTGAATTGTTACCTGTCAAACAGGACAGCCTCCATATGCTGCTGAACACATGGTAAGAAGTGGGTCTGACGGAGGCTACAGCTCTCGATGAGCAGCAACTTTTCCTCTCCTTATAGCCTAACAAATTACATGTATTATTTATACTGTGTCTTACCTACCGCTGGTAAAGTCACTGCATCTCCCATACTGTCTTACCTACCGCTGGTAAAGTCACTGCATCTCCCGACACCACACCACGGTTGAATTTTCAGCCTGAACGTACATTTTCTACAGCTGCAAGCCCTCCCAGAAACCGTAGAGATTGCATTGCAGCAAAAAAATATAGGTTTAGGGGAGACTTTATGAAACCCTGTCCACTATAAAATCATTATTGTTGGTCCCCTCTTGTAATTTCGGCCTTTAAAACAGACCCACCCACATCTGTTTACTTGGAACTGCCAGTCTGCAGTCAATAAAGCCGACTTTATCACTGCTTATGTTAATACATTATCTCTTAGGCACTCACTGAGACCTGGATCAAACCAGAAAACTCTGTTATCCCCGCTGCGCTGTCCACCAATTACTTTTTCACCTACACCTGGGATCAGGCTCTTAATTTCCAACAAAAGGAAATTCACACAGCTGCTACCACCAAATCAATATGCCTCCTTCAAATATCATGCTGTCTCGGAATCCGCTCCGGTAAAGGTCTCTATGATTGTCATACCGTCCACCAGGACAAGTGCGTAACTTTGTGGACGAGCTAGAGACACTGCTGTCTTTAATCCCAGAGCATGACGTTACTTGTCCTCGGTGACGTGAACATTCACTTAGACAAATGAAAATCTGCAGACTTCCCGTCTCCGATTCAGTCCTTTGATCTAATACAGGCTCTCAGCCCCCCGACCCGCAAAGCTGGCAAGGTCACACCTCTACACATGTCTGACCACTGTTTCATCCAGTTCATGGTATGCCTACAGGAACAGCCCATTGTTCCAGCATCTTATGTCTCACAAAGACGCAACCTTTGCAACCTGTCTCCCACTCACTTTGCCTCAGTGGTAGCTTCTGCGCTACCTCCCCTCAACACATTTTCCTCACTTAAGGTCAATATTGCCGCACAATCTCTGTGCTCTACACTGAGCTCATGTCTGGGTAGTGCCATGCCTGTGTCCTCTATCCACCAAACCTGCTTGCCAGAAACAGTCCCACCTGAGACTACCTGATACCATCCGCGCGCTCCGTACTGATCTCAGAGCCGCTAAAAGAAAATGGCGAAAAACCAAAGACAATGCCGACCTTAAGGGCTATCAGTTGCTTCTGGTGCAAAAGGCTCAACACCAAACATGTTAGCAGTCCTACTACATCTGTTCCTCTCTCCTCCCAGGTCAATGGCATTTCACACTCATTGTTTACTCCTCTCACAGAGAGCGAAGTATTAGGACTCTTGACCCATAGCCCTCCTACTACATGCCCATTGGAACAGATTCCTACGAATCTCCTACCGTGGTCCTGGCAATCATTCATGAGATAAATACTTCTCTGGCTTCGGGAACATTCCCGACCATTTTCAAAAGGGCTAAGGTTACACCCTTGCTCAAAAAGCCCTCCTTCGACCCAACTCAAGTTGAGAATTGTCTGCCAGTTTCACTTCTACCATTTCTATCCAAAACTATTGAAGTCAATAAGGGCAGTCTTCAAACGGGTCTCAGAATTTGTCTCACGGAATGACCTCCTAGATCCATATCAGTTTGGTTTTAAGAGTGGCCACTCTACTGAAACGGTTTTTCTGTCTGTAACAGAAGCCCTCAGGTCAGCTAAAGCTGCAGCCCAATCCTCGGTTCTTAGCCTGTTTGACCTATCAGCTGCCTTTGACACAGTCAACCACATGATTCTGCTATCCGCTCTCTCACCAATGGGCATCTCCGGCAAAGCACTCATGTGGTTCAAATCCTACCTCTCGGGGCATTCCTATAATGTTTTGTGGCAAGGACAATTATCTTATTCCCACTGCCTCTCCACAGGGGTGTCCCAAGGCTCAGTGCCCCTTCTCAGTTTACAGCACCTCACTGGGGCTGATCATTCGCTCGCATGGCTATTCTTACCACTGTTACGCAGAAGACATCTTGGCGCGGATCTCAGACTCTCTTGGACATATCCGCATGGATGAAGGCTTGCCACCTTCAACTAAACCTCTTTAAGACTGAACGCTTAGTCATTCCAGCCAAGCAATCTGTCCACCATTACATCAAACTACAAATTGACTCCTCTACCATCACTCCAACCAAGGTGGTGAGAAACTTGGGTGTCATGATTGATGACCAGCTGTCCTTTTCAGACTATGCTGGTGCTGTCTCCCTGTTGTGCTGCTTTGCTCTATACAACATCAGGAAAATTAGGCCCTACCTCACTCAGTACGCCACCCAGCTTCTGGTACAGGCCATGGTTATCTCTCGGCTCGAATATTGCAGTGCCCTCCTAGCAGGTCTCCCAGCTTGTGCGGTGAAACCCTTACAAATGGTTCAGAACACAGCAGCACATCTGGTTTTTGATCAGTCCAAAAAGACGCATGTCACTATGTTACTCGGTGACCTCCACTGGCTACCCATGGCCTCCCAAATCAATTTCAAGTCACCAATGCTTGCATACAGAGTGACTACTTGATCTGCACCCATCTACCTAGTTAATTTCCTTTCCAGCCACTAGGCTCCTCAAATGAACGCCGCCTGGCTCTGCCATCCCTTCACACAAAGCAATCCCAGTCCCGGGTGTTCTCATCTGTGACACCACGATGGTGGAACAAGCTACCACACACCATCAGAGCAGGTGGTGCCTCTCTAACTTCAAGAAGCTCTTGAAAACTCATCTCTTCCAAGAACACTTACTCTTATAACACAGCTAACTCCTAACCTCTAACATTTCTTCTTCTATCCCCTTACAACTATGTTGTATTGACTGAACTTTTTTCCCAAGGTATTTACCCTATTGATGCGATATCTTCTATTAGCTGTTGTAGATCTCGTGCTGTATTTGATGCTTTGTTGATGCTTGGATGTTGTTCCTCAAATGTAACTCGCTTTGGCTAAAAACGTCTGCCAAATGAGTTATTTTAATGAAGTTATTCCTTTCTTTGTATAAATATAGTGTCTGTTTCAGACTAACTGGCTACCATTAAGTACAATATTTTTACACTACTGTACCTTGTAATGTGTATTTAGAATACAGATGCAACAGTCCACTTTCATACTACTATTTATTTTTTATTAAGTGTTTCTAAGTTTCACAAGATTATGTTGACTAATCGTTGCAGCCCTACCTGATGTGCAATCTCAGTCCGACATCAGCGAGACTTGTGTGCTATCTGTGTTGAGTTAGAGTGAGCCTCTCTTTGACCCTTCAGAAATGCACTGCAAGTCTGCATTGCAGTTTGGTTTTTCACAGGTGGTAATGCATTAGTCAGACTTGAACATTGTGGGGTATGTTCCACAGACATGCTCTAAATGTCATCTATGGTTCTAAATAGTGGGAGTCACTGTGGAGCGAGCTAACTGTCTTTCTCTCTGTATGTCTGTCAATATAGAAACGGAGAGGAGGAGACGGACTCAAACGTCACCACTGTCAGCTCTGTGACAAATCCTTCACAGCATGCTGGTATTTAAAGATTCATCAGAGAGTTCACACTGGAGAGAAACCGTACAGCTGTGACCAGTGTGGGAAAGCTTTCACTACATCAGGTGACCTAAGAATCCACCAACGTGTTCACACTGGAGAGAAACCGTACAGCTGTGACCAATGTGGGAAAGCTTTCACTCAATCAAGTCACCTAACAATCCACGAACGTGTTCACACTGGAGAGAAACCGTACAGCTGTGACCAGTGTGGGAGAACTTACATTTCATCAGGTGCTCTACAAAAGCACCGACGTGTTCACACTGGAGAGAGACCGTACAGCTGTGACCAGTGTGGGAAAACTTACATTTCATCAGGTGCCCTACAAAGGCACCGACGTGTTCACACGGGAGAGAAACCATACAGATGTGACCAATGTGGGAAAACGTTTGCTACATCAGATGAATTAAAACAACACTATCGTGTTCACACTGGAGAGAAACCTTACAAGTGTGACCAATGTGGGAAAGCTTTCACTACATCAGGTCAACTTAAAGTCCACCAACGTGTTCACACTGGAGAGAAACCGTACGGCTGTGACCAGTGTGAGAAATCTTTCTTTACATCAGAGAGACTAAAAATCCACCAACGTGTTCACACTGGAGAAAAACCGTACGGCTGTGACAAATGTGGGAAAGCTTACACTACATCAGGTCACCTAAATATCCACCAACGTGTTCACACTGGGAATAAACCGTACTGGTGTGACCAATGTGGGAAAGTTTTCTCTAGATCAAGTATATTAATTGTCCACCAACGTGTTCACACCCGGGATAAACCATACAGCTGTGACCAATGTGAGAAATCTTTCTTTACATCAGAGAGACTAAAAATCCACCAACGTGCTCACACTGGAGAAAAACCGTACGGCTGTGACAAATGTGAGAAAACCTTTATGCACTCTGGTAACCTTAAACGCCACCAACGCATTCACACTGCTTCGGTTTAAACATTTTTCAGATCCAAACAAGCTGTTTCCTCTTGCCCTGATAGCTGTGTTGTTTTATTAGCAAGCATAGTGTTAGCTCAGGCAGGCAATGAAGTCCAGCGCTGCTCTCAATCCAAGCCCATCAGCTGAATCCTCTCTTAGCATTAGTTGTTAATTTGAATATAAGGTATCTTATATAAGCTGCTATAGTCTGCTTGCGCTTGCTGCTTCTTCTGCAAGCAGCTCATAAGCACCGGACACCTGTCCAGTTTCAGCCGCTGATCCTCGAGGCCCAGCCCAGCAGCCCACTCCACAGTGGAGAATCATCCTGACAACTTGTCCAGGATCCATTCATCGCTCACCAGCACAAACTATATTCAAGCCCTGGCAAGTCAAGTTTTCCTGGCACAGCTGGCTGTTTTCCTCCCCGGGTGCAGGCCTGTGACGCCCGGCGATTACTTCCCTCTGGCAGCATCGGAGGTATCACTGTCCCGCAGAGATCGCTGTGAAGAGCAGTTCCAGTCTCCTCTGTGGGTTCCTTTTGTTCTTTCTCCTGCCACAATCTCTCCCTGAGCTAAGAAAAGCTCTGGGGAAACATCCCCACAACTTCCTGTCAAATAGTTGATTGCAGGATTGGTTCAGGGGCCTGACTTGGTTGCCAAGTGTCATTTATTTGTAAAAATTAAGTCACATTAATTATCTTTAATGTAGTAAGCTTGCAAGCTTACGCTAAAGCCTCGAATGTACTCAAAGCGGACGCATACGCGCACAGCTGAGGACACCAGGGACTACTTCTAAACTACTGTCAGGTCGGCGGACTTGCTCCACACATGTGCAGTGTTTTTGTTTTTGGGCGCTTTCCATTTAGGCGCGTGGAAGGGACATCCTAGAACAGAGCCAAACATACCGGAAAAATGATTTACGAGCACAATGTGCAAGTAACCTATCAGAAAGATCAGGTGTGCCAGTATGTGCTCCTTCTTGCCTCCTCCTGAGAGCAACACGTTCCCCTGGTTTTACTGAAGTTATTGTAATACTATTCAGTAGTCTTGTTTATATCAGGTGTGTTTGTGTGGGTGCTGCTGGTGGATCGTGAATCTGTCCCTGGTTCAAAAATTACACAAGCACCAATTACAGTAACGTTTATTGTGAGTGTTTTAAATGCTTTTTTTCAATGTATCAAATTTTCAAAATCTGTTTCAATATTTTAGAAATCCTTTATAAATTATTAAGGCCGATGCCGAGCGACCAGATAACAGGGTCTTCACTTCCGTACTCCTCCAATGGTTTCACAAGGAGAAAGACAACACACGTAGAATCAATATGTATATAATCAATAGTTTCTTGAACATTTTCTGCTGCTTTTTTCCAAAAAAGGTTAGCGTAGAGCCCTGCAATGGATCGGGCTTAGTTGTCATCTCCTCGGAGGAGGTTTACTTCAACTGTAAGTGTACTTCTGCGTCGAATCGACGGCATAGGGGGCTACGCCGTCGCCTGACATGCATGTCCTCAAAAATGTAACTACACGTCAAGTCGACGCGGACCGTAAGCTCTGTGATTGGTCGGCTGGGTAGTCTTGCAATGCCTCAGAGCCAACAGGAAGTGTCCTGTGCTTTGAAGTAACTTTTACTAGCGGCCAAAACAGCGTGCTGAAACACGGTGGATCGATATATTTGACTGTCACAACCCCGAGCAAAATGACTCGTTCCTCTATCAGAATGTGATCCATTCGGTCGGTAACATTTGAAAAGGCTACATCTGCCGCTAAATTAACGGAGCGCTAAGAATAAGTATAAATGCCTGGCTACGTGCGTAGACCCTACGCAGGAGTAGAAATCAAGCTTAACTCTTCCCCTCCTGCGGAGCCTGAATCGGCTTTTTTGACACGCCGTTTCATTTCCTCGTTCATACTGTGTCGATCTCAAAGCTGCAGATCATTGGCAGAAGGAAACAAAACGATCTAAATCATGGTTGTATTAGTTCGTTACCCAAACATGGTCTTCCACATGACTGCTTTTGGACAGAGGCAGCGATCTGTGGACATTGCGAGTCACCCTCAGAATTAAATATATGGGTGATGCTGTCCTTCATTTGACTCTGTGGACATTAAGGCAGCTGTCAGGTTGTCAGGCTAAAACATTTACTGTGGGCTACAACTTCAGTAATCACCGTTTAAATCAAACTAATCTGTATTAAGCTGTAACCTAAATGAACAGTCATCTGTCATGTTGGGATTAGTCGCACTGATTGGATCGTAGTTATCGTGCTGGAGCTGATGTGAATGTTTCTGAGTGAGGATGACAGGGGTGCAGCTGGAACAAATAAAGTGA
>NC_060161.1:37903507-37908062 GCF_021292245.1 Micropterus dolomieu
AAAACATTTACTGTGGGCTACAACTTCAGTAATCACCGTTTAAATCAAACTAATCTGTATTAAGCTGTAACCTAAATGAACAGTCATCTGTCATGTTGTGATTAGTCGCACTGATTGGATCGTAGTTATCGTGCTGGAGCTGATGTGAATGTGAGTGAATGAGTGAATGAGTGAGGATGACAGGGGTGCAGCTGGAACAAATAAAGTGAGTTTGTTAATATTATCTGCTTATAGTCTTAATGTGTTTTGACCACATTTTATTAAATATGAAATGAGCAAGATTTTTAAATGTAAACTAGAAGTCTAAAAGTCAGTTAGACACATTTTCCACAGAAAGAAAATAATGAATAGCCTGCTGTGTGGGACTGTGGCTTTACAATCACAGGTCCATGAGTAAAATGTGTCTAACTTTGTAGTGCATGTATTCTACATATACGTCCGTAGCATTAAATGTCTTATCTGTTTCTCTGGGTCAGACTCTGTAATCGCCCTCTGGTGTATGACTTTTAATAAATATCAACTGTTTGTTGTAACTTCTTTATTTGTTTCTTCTTAAGGAAATATACAATTTCCACCACAGATCAGTTAAAAACCGCTCTGATAATAATGCCGCCTCCACCAATTATATTTAGATTTTATGAACTTTAATGAATCCCTAAGGGCAGGACTAAACTCGCCAGCCGCTTGGATCCTGAAGGAAGTTTGTTACTCCCAACATAACATCTTCATACCGACAGAAGAAGACTCAGACGCACTGTTCTTTTACAGAGAGAAGAAAAGCCTCTCTTCAGAGTCAACGCCGCTGTTTCCTCTCGCTTTTTCACATCAAGGACCCCTAAACTGACACACATTAGACCACGAACCCCTATTTGATAATATTTTGTCCCTCATCTGATTTTTTGCATTTTTGCTTTTAGATGTTTTATTACAGAAAGTCTGAAACCAATGACCAAAATAGTGATATGGTCTGTCTTTGTGTTACTTTTGGATGGAATTATATTGAAAATTAAACTTTTCCCCTTTTTGCTGGGGACCCCCTGAAACCCTCTTAAGGACCCCTGGGGGTCCCCAGACCCCACTTTGAGAACCACTGCCTTAAACAATCTCCTCAAGCTCGATCCGTAACAGAGACGCATCACTTCCATCATTTGCAAATCACATTTTACACACTGACTGTAGATTTATATGCAACAGCTCTGGGGCCAGATGTGTAAACAACCATGAGTTTATTCTGCACGTGAATTGGTATTTATAACGTGTGATAGGGGCACAGGTGCATTGGTTATGATTACGTTGCGTCAAAAACTGGCAAGTCGACAACTCTGCTAACACAGCCAAACATCGAGCAAGTGCGAAAACACAAGACTTCACTTCTGCCAAAGTGGCTGCTGAGTCCAGTTAAGGGCCCGTTTCCATCAAAGCGTTTCCTTTTTTCAATTCATTGCAATGGGAGCGCTGCGTTTTTACAACATGGTAAAAACGGCAGCAGCATGACGAGGCGCTGAGCGCTCAGCCTTTTTTTCGTCGCCGAGAATTGAAAAATGTTCAACTTTGGAAAAACGCAGTGCCCGTCACTGTCACTTTTTGCCCAGCCGTCCAATCACAGTGCGGTTTGCTGTGTTTATAAACACCACGCTGAGCCATCTCAGCTCTTGCACAAAATGTTAAGGTATTTGCTCGCCCGCATCTCATGAACCCACGTGTGGCGAGTCCGTCTTCTCTTCATGCAGAGCAAGAGCCAGAGCAAGTAGACCTACATACTTTGTAGTGACATTTTTATATTTAGCCGGTTTGCCAACCGCTAATAAACACTAAAGAAGAAGAAAAATGGAACTCTCCTTCTTTGTCGTCGTGATAGGAGGCTGTTGTCTTGTCTGTGTGATGTTCGGCTGATTCTGAGGCTTGTTTCCTTCCTGTGAAGCTGCACAGTTTCAGTAAATTGTGTCTTTTTTGAGCTTGTCTCAAATGATCATCTCAAGGCGTTTTACAGCTGATCTCAGCACATTAGTAGAATAAGAAGAGAAAATAATTGACAAATATGGCGATAAAGATTAGAAAGACATGAGAGAGAATGAAAAAGTATGAGGAAATTTCCTCCCGGTGACAAATATACCAAGTAGCCTATAGATGCATCTGCTGTAAAATAATTTAATATATTGGAAAAGTTCATTTTCTTCCATAATTTAATTCAAATATATACGCTTATAAATATTTCAAGCCTTATTTCGGTTTAATCTGGATGTGTCGGAATAAATTCAGAATAAATTATTATACAGAAATGTCGACCTGAGAAGAGCTCTCTTATCAACTAATTAACTCAAAACACCTGCAAAAGTTTCCTGAGTCTGTAATCTCTCAGTCTGGTTCTGGTGCTCACAATTAACATTTCCACCATATTCAAAAAAAAAATTCAGATTTTAGATGCTCCTGTACTAATGTTACAAAAGCAATAATTGTCTAATTTAATGAATATCACTGTCCAATCACATCACATGTCTGAATCTCATAAATACAAAAACCTTTTTGACTAAAATTATTAGTATCAGCGAGTTATGGTGGCATTTCAGTCCCAGTCTAAAAGTGCTGCTATAAGTTTAACACGTCACAAGATGCAGCTGTGTTTGCTTAGCTTAAAGCTTCATGATGCTTCATCCACTCATCACTACTCGCTAGCTAATGTCAGCTGATTTGACTGTGTTTGAGGGACTATTTTATCCCACAGATGAGTTAGAGGAGGAAGGACAGGCATCACAGCGAGGTACAGCAGCTGGATTAACTGCATATTGGTGATCCATTCTACCTTATTTAGATACGGTGGGAGGGGGGCACCACCAAGAGTCCACCAGGCTGCAGGCTGGACCACCAGGATGCTCACAGCCAAATAACAGGGTCTTCACAGTAGACCAGGAAAACAAGCTGCAGATGTGCATAAAAACGGCAGCTGATATCTGATCCAAATGTGCATTAACTGGTAGATTTTCTAGTTAGTATAAATATTACATGGATAGCTATTTTTTATGAAGTAAAAGGACATAATTTGGCTAGCCTTCAACTCAACAATCATATAATAATAACAGCGGCCCCTCTCAACTTGGACTGATCCTCGTTTTTGCTGAATTCTGATTGGCTGAATGGCACCGATCGAAGGAGTTACTTTCCATCTGGGGCGAGTTCAATCCAAAACCTTTCGCACCTTGTTAGCTACGTTTTGTCGGGCTGAACTCAGCCAGGTTTGTGTGACAAGTGCAACAGAGACAGGGGTGAGAGAACGTCAGTCTCACTCGTTCTCCAGTCTTCCTTTTGCTTCAGCTTGTTGGTTGACAGCTGACTTGAATAACATCAGGTCCAGTGCAGCTAACCTGCCGCCCAGTCGCGCATTCACGCCAAGGGTGATGCATTCAGTACTTGAATGAACATGTTTCCCTTGTCAATGTTTGTATAAACTTTATTAAATATGTGGTTTATAATGGATTGTGGTGCAGAGACAGTGACAGTGTTTCACACTCTTGGCTTACATTTCCCATGTTGTCAGTTGCCAAATCGCATTAACATATGGTTTTGCTGAATAATTAAGTAATTATAATTTCTCAATAAATCTACCTAAAGAAACCTCATTTCTTGACTGGCCACTCTGTGCTGTTTCATAAGAGACACCTTTTGTGCTGTCTCTAGCCACCGTAGCTGTCCTGCGCTCTTTGGAAGGTTAGGGGGCAGTGGTAAACTGGACAGACGGTTGCAATTCACAACCCTCACCACTAGATGACACTAGATCTTACACACTGAACCTTTAAGATAAAAAATGCTACTGATTATAAAATGACCCAAACAGCATGCAGTTTCTTTTTGGCCAAGTTTTCTGTTCTCTCCCTGTGAGGATGACAAAAGAGGAGGGAAGACTAAATCATGCCTACATGTGTGTTTCCTCAGCAGGGATGATATTACATGAGAAAAGTTGATTTACAGGAGAAACAGATCTGAAAGCTACACAGAATGCCTGAGAGCTGCACTGACTTAGATCATATCATATTGATATACTTTGAATTGGCACCTGCCACCTGAATATGTTTCCATTTACATAAATAAAAAAAATTCCACCATAAATTGGTGCAGAAAAGTTCACCAGAATGCAGGAAATTAAGTATTTAATGAGCTAAATTTCCTGGGGTTGACTCATATTTCTCGGCATTGAAAATATCTTTAAAACACTTTTTAAGGATCTTTTTGTCTCGTTCCCGTGAACCTAACATCACGTAAACCTAACATTTCGTATCGTGGTGTCTCGCTAGCTACGTGTCTCTTCACAGCCCTAATCTGCTCCCACCTCTTTTCAACACAAAGTGATGCCCTTGGCTACTCAAAGGATTACAGTAACTGACGCGATTACCGTGACTGATTTGTTTGGTTTAGAAAGAGTGCAAGGCGAGTCCAATCATCTGCTTTCTTCTCTGTACTAAAGCAGTTGCAGTATGTAAAAGCAACTAAAGTGTTTAAATATCGTGGAAACTTGAGAGGAATTGACGTTCCGCCAAACTGGAAAATTCTCATTTAATTTGGC
>NC_060161.1:37908162-37911599 GCF_021292245.1 Micropterus dolomieu
TCACAGAGGCTGCTTCAGGTTCAGGTTTTGGTTTCAGGGTTTCTCCTTTGTTGCACTTAAAGGGTTATTTAGTTTGGACAAACATGCTAAAGATCATCAGTGTGTCATGTCAACCCTCCAGCCTCTCTGACTGTGAGTCCCAGCAGCTCTCAGCTGTTTGAAGGAGAGTTTGTCTCTCTGAGCTGTGAGGACGACGACAGCTCTGCTGGATGGACGCTGAGGAGGAACACAACCAGAGGAATCAGGACTCAGTGTGGAGCTGGCTGGGGAAGATCAGCTGGTTCTTCCTGTAACATCAGCTACATCGACCCAGTGGACAGTGGAGTTTACTGGTGTGAGTCCAGAGAGGGAGCAACCAGTAACACCATCAACATAACTGTCACTGGTAAGATCAGACTGTGGAGTTAGTGTTGATGAAGCTGTGTGTAAACTTTAGATAGTTTTTGTTTTGTAACTCATGACTCAAGACTCTCAAAACTACAATGTATGACATAGTAAAGATCAGGTGACACAGAAGGAAGAGCTGAACAAGAACTGTTGAATGACTGGAAATAATGTGCCTTCATTATAATTTCATAATTATCTATTTTATTTAAATGTTGTATTTTTTCGTGTCCTAAGTTAACCTAACATGAAAGATTTCTATCACTAGTATAGTTATTATTTTTACTGGAGCCTTGCTGCTCTTTTATGTTTGTATGGTTTTGAAGAATGCAAATAACTTCCTGACAAGATTTTGTACAATTGTAAATTGTAAATAAAGAGGAAAACAAAATCTAGAGATTCACCTGACCAGGTGGATTCTCTCTACAGGTAAACCTACAACCACAGACCCGCCCACCTATGTAGTCACGCCCACCTCTGTAGCCCCGCCCCCTGCCTCAGTCCCCCTCCAGCTTGTGTTCAGACTGGTCTGCCACCTGGTGGTGTTCTGTCCGTACTGCATCTCCACTGTCCTCATGGTGTGTTTACATCGACGCAGGCCCACAGGTAACACTCTGACTCATTCACTGACCTCACAATCAATCAATCAATCAATCAATCAATCAATCATCAGTCTCTGTCTGGTGTTGATCATTGAGTTGTCTCTAACAGAAGCTCTTTTTTTTTTTTTTTTTTCTAACCTGCTCTGACTTTAGGAAATGACCTGCCCGTCTCCATGGTGATGATCCCGCCGACCCAGGTTGAGGAGGGATTGGATGATGGCTATGATGACGTCATCAGCTGATCAGAGATCAAAGTAGTTCACCCTGCTGATCATTACATGGTTCACTTTAAAAGAGACGTCAGTACAAACTGTTGTTTCTGTGAAGACCATCCAGAAACTGTTTGCAGCTCTCCTGGTTCTGTTTACACACCAGAACATTTTGGCAGATTCATCACTGACTGTGTTTATAAAGACTTTATTGTGGGAGAATGAGGTGTTTTCATTTAATAGAAGTGAAAGTAAAGAAAATATTTACTTTATTATAAATTTATTAGTTGGTAAAATTCCACATTCATAAATAATTTTAAAAAACTAATGTTGTTCTTTTTCTCCATGAGGTTGTGCTTTAAATTAAATTAATTTGATTTCTGGCTCCAACAACAAAAAGGTGGTTAAAACTGTCAACATGTGCTCGTCTTTCTTTTTCTAATAGCCTCTAAGCTTCCCCTGGCAAAGCTTTATTTTATTGTGTCTGTGTTTTATATGTTTGTATGCTGGTGTGTTTATCTTTATCTTTGTAAGTCTCATCTGAACTGTTTATTAAAGAAACAAATGATAAAACTTTGCAGTGCAGAATCAAAGGTGCATTACTTGGTACACCAGGTTTAATTAATGTCGTAGGAAGAACGTGAAGTTTTGTGCCAACATTCGATCCAGGAACCGAATCGACCAGATCTAGTGACACACGTCCACTAATACTGAAGCTTGGTTTGGTGTCTGGTCTGCTTCTGCACCCCCTCCTCTCTTTCTGACCTTCTCAGGAGAGAAAACCTTCCTGTGAGCTCGAGAATATGGACAGAGCATCAAGACTGTCGTGATCTTATTTAACCTTCTCACTCACTTCCTGTATAAATCTACATGCAGCCTCTACACATGTGTATAAATTAAAGCAGATGTAACAGCCTTTTATTTATTTTGTCACACCATAAATTGTAGAAATCACAGCCCATCACAGAAGGCTACAAAAACAAGGGGGGGCCGGGGACCTCTGTTAAGGCTCCTGAGCTGCTGCCTCCAACTTATAAAGTTCCTGTTTACAGCTCCCTTAGCAACAAGAGGAGCCCCCCCACTCTGCTCCCCATCACCATACTCAACAGCCCTGAGTCTGCGGTGGAATCCTTCAGGTTTCTGGGATCCACTATATCCCAGGACCTGAAGTGGGAGCCCAACACACCATGACACGATCATCAAGAAGGCCCAGCAGAGGATGTACTTCCTGCGTCAGCTCAGGAAGCTCAACCTGCCTAAGGACCTGCTGATCCAGTTCTACACAGCCATCATCCAGTCTGTCCTCTGCACCTCCATCACTGCCTGGTTTGGATTTGTCACCAAAAAGGACAGGAGCAGACTACAACGGACAGTCAGGACTGCAGAAAAGATCATCACTGCAGATCCATCTCACCCCGGACACAACCTGTTCCAGCTCCTCCCCTCTGGTAGGCGCTACAGAGCACTGTACGCCAAAACCAACAGACTCAGGAACAGTTTCTTCCCACAAGCCATCACTCTGATGAACAGCTGACTCTGCCTCACAGTGTCAGGAACAATTCCTGTGCAATAACCCAGTAACTCTGTCTCTAATCAGCCACCTGTTTACTGTCTAACACTTATTATTTATTCACCATTCTCTATATCAGAGCTGTTCATATTCTTATTGTAAATTGTATATACTGTATAGTGGGGTGGTCATGGCGCAGTGCATAAGACGCCTTTGGTGTGAGAGATCCGGGTTCAATTCCCCACTGTGACACATCCACCAAATTGTCCCTGAGCAAGACCCTTAACCCGTAGTTGCTCCAGAGGCGTGCGACCTCTGACATACAGTGAGGAAAATAAGTATTTGAACACCCTGCTATTTTGCAAGTTCTCCCACTTAGAAATCATGGAGGGGTCTGAAATTGTCATCGTAGGTGCATGTCCACTGTGAGAGACATAATCTAAAAAATAAAAATCCAGAAATCACAATGTATGATTTTTTAACTATTTATTTGTATGATACAGCTGCAAATAAGTATTTGAACACCTGAGAAAATCAATGTTAATATTTGGTACAGTAGCCTTTGTTTGCAATTACAGAGGTCAAACGTTTCCTGTAGTTTTTCACCAGGTTTGCACACACTGCAGGAGGGATTTTGGCCCACTCCTCCACACAGATCTTCTCTAGATCAGTCAGGTTTCTGGGCTGTCGCTGAGAAACACGGAGTTTGAGCTCCCTCCAAAGATTCTCTAT
>NC_060161.1:37911699-37925850 GCF_021292245.1 Micropterus dolomieu
GGGATGGTACTCATCATTCTTCTTCCTCCAAACACGGTTAGTGGAATTATGACCAAAAAGTTCTATTTTGGTCTCATCTGACCACATGACTTTCTCCCATGACTCCTCTGGATCATCCAAATGGTCGTTGGCAAACTGAAGACGGGCCTTGACATGTGCTGGTTTAAGCAGGGGAACCTTCCGTGCCATGCGTGATTTCAAACCATGACGTCTTAGTGTATTACCAACAGTAACCTTGGAAACGGTGGTCCCAGCTCTTTTCAGGTCATTGACCAGCTCCTCCCGTGTAGTTCTGGGCTGATTTCTCACCTTTCTTAGGATCATTGAGACCCCACGAGGTGAGATCTTGCATGGAGCCCCGGTCCGAGGGAGATTGACAGTCATGTTTAGCTTCTTCCATTTTCTAATGATTGCTCCAACAGTGGACCTTTTTTCACCAAGCTGTTGGCAATTTCCCCGTAGCCCTTTCCAGCCTTGTGAAGGTGTACAATTTTGTCTCTAGTGTCTTTGGACAGCTCTTTGGTCTTGGCCATGTTAGTAGTTGGATTCTTACTGATCGTATGGGGTGGACAGGTGTCTTTATGCAGCTAACGACCTCAAACAGGTGCATCTAATTTAGGATAATAAATGGAGTGGAGGTGGACATTTTGAAGGCAGACTAACAGGTCTTTGAGAGTCAGAATTCTAGCTGATAGACACGTGTTCAAATACTTATTGCTTTGCAACTTTGCAGCTGTATCATACAAATAAATAGTTAAAAAATCATACATTGTGATTTCTGGATTTTTTTTTTTAGATTATGTCTCTCACAGTGGACATGCACCTACGATGACAATTTCAGACCCCTCCATGATTTCTAAGTGGGAGAACTTGCAAAATAGCAATAGGGTGTTCAAATACTTATTTTCCTCACTGTAAATAGCAATTGTAAATCGCTTTAGATAAAAGCAACTGTGAATAAATTTAATGTACCAAATCCACCTACCTCATGTAGCTACATAACACCTGCACATAATACTTATTTATTCCAGCGTTCTTTGCACTCATCACACATGTGCACATGTATGGTGTTGAGAATTATTTTAGAACATTACAGCCTAAATTGTTATCATTAATCACTAGAGCGAAGGGGTTCTGCATTGTCATCATTTAAAGTATTATTTTATAGTGTAAAGTTAAGATCACAGTGTTAAGACTCTATAGCTCTGAGTGTGTGTGCTCCTCTCTAGCACATGTACGTGTGTGTAAGTAGTGAACTGTAGTCATGAACACAGAAACAAGCTGACTGTGGTTAGATCCTTGAGTGGGAGGAATGACTGCAGGATGTGGCTGCAGGTGGTTCGTCTTGTCCAACTGTCATCTACTGTAGATTATGACCATAGGAGAGGCTGCAGGTGTGCAAGATCTGCCGACACTGTGACAGTGCATGTTTTGGTCTGCTGTTATCTACTGTTGTGATTACAGGAGGAACTGCTGATGTGTTAATCTGCTAATATTAAGACTACATGCTTAATTACTGATTAAGGTGGTTTGATTGTCAACTTCCAACCTTATTATAGCCAGTGTGAACTTTGAGTGAACTTGCTGAAGGAATTCATGCTTTCCAAAAACACGACAGAGGATGACCAAAAAACCATCAGATGCTTGAAAAAAACACGACAGAGAGATAATAAGCAGAAGGCAGGAAGCCGTCAGCATAACATCAAGATTGCTGTAAGAAACCAAGCATTAATGGAAAATGCAACTTTACTTATGTTATTCTTATATTAATTGTTTAAAAAATACAATTATGTGTCAAATTAAGCATGCGTAACCTTTAAAAAAATACGGTGAGGCTGAAGTTGAAATGTAAATGATGAACTTCTTATCCAGTAGTATAAAGATGTAGAAATACAGTAATATAAATAATAAATGACAGCTGGGGAACAGTGTTAATTGGTAACAACAACACAACAACAGAGGAAAAGAAGTTCATCATGAGGAAAGGAGGGGTCAAACCAGCCCAGAAGAGATATATATAAGACTGTCTGCAGACCATAGGATGGATCATCCTCCGGCCTGCTGGGATGTTGTACGGGTTTCTGTGTCCTGTTTTGCACTCTTTTGACTTTTGACCTTCTCCAGTATTGTGGGGATTTAATAGTAAAGAGTATTTTTTGACAAAAGTTTTATTAAGTTGGTGAAGGTGAGGACCTGGTCGTACATCTGACCCAACAACATCACATCCAGCTCCGATATGTACATAATAATAACAACAATGGTAATAATAACTTACTCCTGCATCCTTTGCACTCTCCTCATTGCACTATTGTCTCAATCTGTCTGTTTTGTTCACAGTGTGTACATACATGTGATTATTATTGTCTTATTGCATTATTGTATAAGTAAACACATTGTGAGCATTGTACAATCCAGAGTCAAATTCCTCGTATGTGTACACATACCTGGCAATAAAGCTGATTCTGATGTACAATGTAGGCTACATTTGTTTCTTAGACATTTACATTGAATTGCATGTTTTCTTACTGTGCAAACAAACCTTTCTCAAAACATTTTTATTTCTCATTTAACATTTCTTGTTGCGAGCTATTTTTCAGAACCATTTTAACAAATAATTTTAAAATAAAATAATAAAAAGTGGTGCGGACAAAATCGTCCATGTTAAAAAGCTGTGTGGACACGTCCCCGGTGTAGGTGACACCTGTGGATCCAGACCAGGAGGCTGAGCGCTGGGAGGACAGGGTTGATCAGAATCTGGAGATAGTTTGATTTTTAGGACCGACTGTGAAATGAAAATAAATCCTGAGGGGGGCACTAATGCACCACCATAGATACCAACTGACGTAAGACGTCCCGTGATGCACTGCGTGGCCTGTTGCCAGGATACAGAACGTCCACCTCGGTAGCTAGCTGCCGTCGCTAACGGCACTTTGACGCAGATACACTCCGTTAGAGGGACATTTAAAACATTTAAAACGCATAAAGAGAGTCAGATTATTCGGTTACACCCGGTTTACACCGCGGGTATGTTGTCTCGACCGGTTTGAAACCTCCGGTGTCTCGGCTTGATGCTAGGTGGCTAATGCTATCCGGAGTAGTTAAAGTAAACGGCTGACTAACGGCTGACTAACGGTTAACAAAGTCGGCCAGTCACACGGTTTAAGCGGTAAAGCGCGTCTAACCGGGAGGTAAATGTGTGCCCGGGTGGTCCGGTAGCGTCTCATGGAGCGGGCTGACCGGGACAAAGACGCCAGACTGCTGAAGAACCAGCCGTACGACGAGAGCCTGGAGGTGGCCGACTCCGAGGAGGTGGCGAGCGTCTGCAGCCCGACTCCCCGCAGCCAGCGACAGGTAGCGACTCCGGCCCTCACCGGGAACATCCACGGCTCCTCAGCCCGCCTCCAGGCTGGCCCCGGCCGCAGGGTCCTGCTGCTGTGTGCCTGAGATTATACTGTGTATTCATCAGAAATACCTGCAAGAAGTACTTCATTAGTAAAAGTACACAAGTGTTCTCGTGTGGTTAAAGTAGCAGCAGTAAAAGTACACAAGTGTTCTCGTGTGGTTAAAGTAGCTGCAGTAAAAGTACACAAGTGTCCTCGTGTGGTTAAAGTAGCTGCAGTAAAAGTACACAAGTGTCCTCGTGTGGTTAAAGTAGCTGCAGTAAAAGTACACAAGTGTCCTCGTGTGGTTAAAGTAGCTGCAGTAAAAGTACACAAGTGTTATGGATCAGGTTTATGGATCGGGTTTATGGTTCGGGTTTATGGATCAGGTTTATGGATCGGGTTTATGGATCGGGTTTATGGATCAGGTTTATGGATCGGGTTTGTTTGAGCCGGCCTCCTCTGACATCACTGACTTCTGTCCTTTAGTCCAGGAGGAACAGGAAGGGGCGTGGCCTGATGTCGGCCAACAGCGGCAGTGACGAGTTCGATGACGACCACAAGCCCCTGAGGGCCATCCAGCCCACCGGCGGGCTGCCTGGGCTCAGTCCACACGAGGGGGAGGAGGAGGAGGAGGAGGAGGAAGAGGAGGAGGACTCTGATGAAGAGGACTCTGACGATGACGACGAGCCCAGCGAGGCTCCAGAGGGGGCGTACGACCCCGCCGACTACGCCAACCTGCCCGTCAGCACCGAGATCAAAGAGCTGTTCCAGTACATCACACGGTGAGGATGCTGACGTACTGTCTGAAGTGCTTCGCTGTTATCCAGGTCAGGCTGGATCTCAGGGTAGTTGGGGTCGTTTTCTGGGTATGAAGTGGAAAACAGGGTGAATGTGTCTCCAATCAAAATGTATTTTCCACCTGGTGCACGGGGGTTTTACTTTAGCTCGCATGTTAAGTCGCTGACAGACTCGGTGACGTCCTCCGTCATGTGTGCCCTCAGCTACAGCCCTCAGTCCGTGGAGCTGGAGCACAGCCTGAAGCCCTTCATCCCGGACTTCATCCCGGCGGTCGGAGACATCGACGCCTTCCTGAAGGTACGAACGCACCCTGGCTGCAGAAACAGGGCGCGCTCAGGTAGCTCCGCAGGCGTCCGTCTTTATTTTAACTCACAGGAACTAAAGACAGTGTTCGTTCATGTGTCCGCTTGTCCGTCTGTCACATAACTAGGGCTGACTCCAAATACTCGAAGACTCGATGCTTCGATAGGAGGAGCCTGATCTCACAGTCGAAGCTTCGCAGAGCCGTTAAGAAACGAGGACCGTACCACTTTATATATGATATGGGGGTGCTCAGCGTTTACATAGAATTGCCAGTTTCCTCCCAATAAGTTAATCTACAGCCTGTTATGATTTAAAGAACATATAACGCTGTAAATAAACGTGAAAAGAATGTAATGAATCAAGCACAACTCGGCACAAGACCAGTGAACGGCAGGTGAGCAGAGTAGAGTGTGCAGGTGAAAGTCATTAACGTGACTTTGATTTTATCGATCATGTTAAAGTTCAGCAGCAGCCGCATTCACTCATTAAACAGCTGTCTGTGCCCAACAGGGAGAACCGCACGGACCGTCCGGAGCTGCACTTCTGCATTCCCGAGTTCCGCCTAACATTACGTTATCAGTTAACCTCTAAAGCAGCGGTTCTTAACCTGGGGGGTCGGGAGAATTCTGCTATAGTCACAAAAATAGAAAACAAATAATTTAAAAATAACTAGATGGACTAAAGTTGTGAATCACTTTGGGTGGACACTGTTTAATCCAGCAGGTGGCGTGACGCCAACCGCTATGAAACGACACAGACAGCCTCAGGCCCCGATCACACAGAAAGCGCCCTGCGGGTTTGAAAACGCGAGGCGCACAGCAATGGCTTTTGGTTGAATTTAGAAAAGAGCAAAGCGCTGCGGTTTTTTAATGTTGCTAGGCAATCACTGAATCCTGTCAGTCAAATCAAAGATTATAGCGCCAGCGATCTGTAATTTTCATATTAGCAGAAACTCACAGTTCTGAGTCTTTTGTTGCTAAAAGCATCTTCCAAACGCAGAGCGCCTGCTATGGCACTGATTGAGTGTATGAGGTGTACAAACACGCAGAGCGATGGGTGCAGAGGATGAATTTCAAACATGTATGTGACGATAAAGTACCTTTACCTGTGTGGCGTTCAGGTGCCCAGGCCGGACGGTAAACCGGACAATCTGGGTCTGCTGGTTCTGGACGAGCCCAGCGTGAAACAGTCGGACCCCACGGTGCTGTCGCTGTGGCTGTCAGAGGAAACCAAACAGCACGGAGCCACCGAGGTACTGCTGGTGGTCACCCAGCTGGGTCTCACCCTCACGCCCGCCATGTTTAAACAGCTCTTTTAAGACACAGAGCGTTCATGTTTTTAATAAAACCCCGTCTCTCTCCTCCAGCTGAAGAAGGTGACGAGCGTCGCCAGTCCTCAGAGCAACCCCCGGGCGGTGGACAGCTGGGTGGAGAGCATCAGCGCCCTGCACCGCTCCAAGCCGCCGGCCAGCGTCCAGTACGGCCGGGCCATGCCCGACATCGACAGCCTGATGCAGGAGTGGCCGGCCGAGCTGGAGGAGCTGCTGAGCCGCCTGCAGCTGCCGCCCGCCCGCCTCAACTGCGGCCTGGCCCAGTACGCCGACCTGGTCTGCGGCCTGCTGGACATCCCCGTCTACAGCAGCAGGATCCAGTCTCTGCACCTGCTGTTCAGCCTCTACCTGGAGTTCAGGGACTCGCAGCACTTCACCCGCCGAGCGTAGAGACCGCCAAAGCCTGTGACAGCTGTTTCTGACCTTAAAGCTGCTCGTTTCTATTTACAGATACTTTCTTTACTGCTTCCAATGATAAAACACCTGGTCATTATTTTTATTATATTAGCAGAAATCTTTGTTTCTTTTTGTCTCTTATTCCTCCATAACTTCTTATGTTCATTTGCCTTTCTTCATGTGTTTGAAGGCGTAACAAATACAAATGTTTAAAGTCAGTAAAGAGACATTTCTGCACATTTCCAGGTTGGAAGTCAGCTGCAGTCAGTCTCTCTCAGACGAGTAACTCGTGTTTGTGTTAGAATCGTTTTAGCACTTATTTTTTCGTTTATTTCTGTTCAGCTCTTTAGTGTTTCTTCTTCTGTGTCTGAGGGTTTAGGTTTGATGTTGCAACAACTCAAAAAGAAAGTGTGTAAATATTCCGTGGCAGATTTTTAACGAGAATCACATTTAGATTTCACTGATCCACTTTGTGATAAATCTTATATTAAATCCATGAGAGAAAAAAAAACCCTCTGCCTTTGTGTCTTTCTCCCACAATGCACTGCACTGTTATTGTTGGGACTGCCTGTCCAACATGGCGGCTCCTGGCTGCGTCTTCCACAGAACCCTGACCCGGTCCAGACCCGGTCCGAACAAGGTCTGCACCGCAGTCATCGTCAGCATCATCATTACTTTTTAACAGAGTCTTTATTGATTGATGTGTCGGCGCTGTAACGTCAGCTGAGCGCGCGCTGAAACCTCCCTCTCTCCTCTGGGTTCCCGCTAACATCGTCCTCCTGCTCGGATACAACGTCAACCAGACTCTCTGCAGATATCTACCGATTTAACGTCGCTCTGCTCATTAGCTGTCCCGCTCCTCCTACTGATTATGACTTGAAGTGTTCCTTAAATAAAGAAGTTCGGCTCACATTTAAACAGCCGGTTTGCTTTAACTGGATCAATAAAACGCGGTAGCTTTTAACAAAGGGTCGTTTCCCCCAGTCTGCTGTGATCAGTCACTTTAAATCCAGGTTTTATTTTAACAGATATGGATTGGCCGAAATTGCCTTAAGACCCTAAACATTTAGGGAACAGCTCGGTTTGTGTTGCAGACGCGTTTCTTTGAGTAGTTAACCCCGACAAGCTTAAATTATCTGTTTTTTGAATGGGGTTTGGCGAAAGGAGGAGCGCGGTTAGCTACCTGACACAGCCGCGCTCTCACCATCCAGCAGGATTTAAAAACATCCAGCTTCACTTTCTAACCTGTTGTATTGCTACAAAATAAATCTACCTACATACCTATAAGTTATTAAGTATGAAATGACATTTTGTAGGTTTAGTTTTGGGTTTATTTAATGTTTTCTCTTTAAAATCAACACACGTTAAACTGACAGAACATCTGGCAATGATGATGTACTGAATCACAAAGAGCTTCAAACTGCATCACCAGGCACTTCTTCACTAATTATACTTCTTTTGTGGTGGTCGTCTCGCAGGTGTCCTCCTCGTCTCCTGCCGTCTGCAGGGAGTCTCTGTATGTGGTGGACCTGCAGCGGTACAGCAGAGACCAGGGGTCCTCGGTCTACTTCCCCCAGGCTGTCCTCAACGGTGGGTGCAGGACGAGACGGGACGACCGTACCAGAGGGCTGTTTCACAGAAGCAGAACCTAGAAATAACAGAGAAAGAGCTGCTCTTAACTGAAACTGTTGATAACGTTACCAATGAAAGAGTTAAGCTACTTTTTTATTTCTCAAATAAACAGATGTACACTTTAAAGTCAGCAGACATTAATATGTCTCTCAGGAATTGTATTAATTACAACCACTAATCCACACACACTAAATAGGATATATATATTATTGGCCCATAGGCAGGGGGAGAGAGAGAGGCAGGAAGTCGGTGATGAGGTGCTCAAACAATATCATGTATTTGTAACAGGACCCTGAGGCTCCAAGGCCTGACAGGTAATGCAGTAAGTATAACTGAATCCACACTTCCTGCTGCGCTAACTGATGTGTTTACAAACTGCCAGATGGACCTAGATATGGAGATAAAAACAGACACTGAGAAAACTGAGTTGGAAATCTAGAGACTTGAAAGAGAAGTGATAATTTGCACACTGTGAGCACGACTCCACAAACTTAAAATATATTAAAATATATATATTTAAAAAGAGGGAAATAGAAAATAAAACAGGATAAAATATAATTTTAAAGAGTTAAATAGGAAATAGAAACCGTGTAAAACAGGACAGTAAAAGTCACAGTGCAGTGCACGACATTAATCCACAGCCTTACATTAGACTTAATTAAAGGCAGTAGAGCTGGGCGATACGGCCAAAAATGTTATCACGATAAAAACATCTGAAACGATTCGATATCAATAATTATCACAATGTCAAATCATTATTTCTTTCAAGTTTCAAGGCAGATTTATGCTCCTGAGTGAAAATTGAAGAAACCAGATGGTTAATTATGTGGTTAAACTTTTCTTCATGGTCAGAACAGGATAAACACTTGATGTCAAACAGTGGATCACTTCACAAATCTGACGTGGAACATTTAAAACTATTAACTGGTTTGTGTCTCCAGGCGATGACCTGTTCGACGTCACGCTGACAGACGGGGATTGCAGGCTTCGGGTGACTCTGGATCCCGGTCTGAACCGGCTGGTGGAGAGAAACGTCCTGCGGCCCGGCTCGACGCTGTGGAACGCCACCTTCACCCCCGCCATGACCGCTCAGCTCCCAGAATGCCCCGGGGCCTCGGCAGAGACGGACAGGTGAGTGAGGACAGGTAGCCTCTCCTGATGGGACGCGCTCGGGCCCGGTTTAATGCTCCTGCTCCTGCAGCTACAGACTGGCGAGCGTGGAGGTCAGAGGCGGAGCCCCAGGTGACCGTGAGGATGAGGGGGGCAGGAGGTTCGACGTGGACTCTCTGCCCTGGTTTGGATCGTCAGAGCCAGCAGGTAAGACTGTGTGGCCCCCCCATCAGACAGAATCCAGTCCCCGCTGCACCGTAATGATTGTGATTGGTTGATCTGGCAGGTCCTGCGGTGCCTCTGAGAGCCAATAGGAGCGTGTTTCTCCCCCTGTGGAACAACGTGGACTACAGCGGGGAGGTGTGGAGGGAAACCCCGCCCACTGAGGAGGGCGAGGACGAGGAGGAGGAGGAAGGTCAGTGTTTACTTCTGAATTAGGTGTTTATCTTAATTAAGTTTTACTACGACTGTGTTGTATAAAGCAAAAATGTTTCTGAAGTGAATTTCTAAATGTAAAATCAGCGTGTGTGTTGACAGCGCTACGACCCGCTGTGACCGTGTCAGAGCTGCGTGACTCCTTCCTGTCCAGTCGCCGGGGCGTTGCCAGGGGTGCGTTCCAGCATCAGCTGATCGTTCGCATCATCAACAAGTCGCACCTGATGTATTATGGGAGAACAGACCGCAACTGTGAGTGTCCATATAAGGTCAGAGAACGCGCACACACACACACGTCTGACATGTGAAAGTGATTTAGTTCCAAAGTTCACGTTGGTTTTGTTTTCAGACTGCACCGAGCGCCATAAAGAACTAAACAATAATGATAAATATCGCAATATAACTTTCCTCAATAATAATATAATACATTTTTGATTTAATTCATTAGAATCACGAACAACGTAGCACTTCATTTTTCTATTAAAATATTTATTTTGTTGGCCTGAAAAAAGATTAACTAATCATATTTGTTAAAAAAGATAATAGTTTTAAATGTTCCACGTCAGATTTGTGAAGTGATCCGCTGTTTGGCATCAAGTGTTCGTCCCGTTCTGACCATGAAGAAAAGTTTAACCACATAATTAACCATCTGGTTTCTTCAATTTTTTTCAGGAGCATAAATCAGCCTTGAAAGAAATAATGATTTGACATTGTGATAATTATCGATATCGAATGGTATGAAATGTTTTTATCGTGATTACATTTTTGGCCATATCGCCCAGCTCTACTCACAGCACCAACTTAACTCGAGGAACATTAGATCGCCGCTGCCGGCAGATTAGGAGGAGTCCTTCGAGCCCTGGTACCTCCACTTGGGGAGAGACCAAAGAGGCGAGTGGCAGTTTCTGGTGCGTTTGAATGACGTCACACCCGAGTTGACGCCGTCTCACTTACAGGTCGGCCAACCTCGCTCGGACAGCCGTTGTTTACAACTTGCCAGGTTAGCTATTGTTACGCTTGTTACGGTTGATTAAAAAAACGCATTGTACAGTATTTACGCAGACTAAACACTGCAGCAACACGTCTAGGGACAGCAGCTGGACAGAAGACACAAGTACAGTTCCAGTTGAAACTGGGAACTCATAAATTCTGACTTCCCAGTACAACTGGAACGCACCGCTTGCTTCCATAGTTCAAGAGAAGAGAGCTCTCACTTTTATAATTGTGTCTTGCTTTAAATGCATTTCTCCGTGCGAGGAAACTTCCTGTAAATGAAAGTCCGAACCACCAGAACTTCCTGTAAATGAAAGTCCGAACCATCCAACACCAGAAACGTGCAGAACGATGGTTCAGTATGATCCAGACTGAGACTACTTGTTTTGGTCTAACCGAACTTTGGCTGTTTGGTCCTGGGGAGGTTTCACACCTGTAATTTATGTTCAGATCAAACTGTGAAGTCCGACAGTCCGGAGCAAACGGAGCAGGAGTGAAAGGGTCAACAAAGGAGGACCAAAGATGGAACCATGTGGAACTCCAAACTACATTAACCTTCTCTCTCTCTCTCTCTCTCTGTCTCTGTCTTCAGGCGGTGCTGGAGGTGTGTGACCGGACAGGAAGTGTGTGTGTGGTGTTGTGGAACAGCGTGTGTGTCAGTTGGTATCGCTGTCTGAAGCCCGGTGACATCATCAGCCTGAGACGCTATCGAGTCAAACAGCATTACCAGGCTGAGCCGGACGATATAGGTACGCACGCACACGTATCTCACCATCTTAAGTCACTCGCTGCATCCTTTATGAAGTTCCCTCCCTCCCGAACCCTAACATGGAGATTACAGTTGGTGTTTTAGTGCCCACAGTACAGCCTACTACTGGTCTTACTCTGAAATTGACATTAGTTCTCAGTTCTGCTGACCTAAACTCTGTTTTTACCTTCTTTCGTTATCATCGCATACTTTTATTTCAACACAAACTGGCAAAATGTGGTTGTTGTAAAACTTCCGACCTGTAGTGTTTAGTCAAAATACTACAAAATGTACAAATATACACATCAGCAGGCTGCAGGCTGGTAAAAATTATAATTAATTATATATTAATTATAATGTGGGATTTAGCTGCCATACTCGAATATTCCACAAGGTGGAGCTCCAACCCAGTCAGTATGTGTTGGCCCTTTGACAGTTAGTAATTACCTCAATCAGAGACGCCACTCTGTCACATCCTCAATACAACTCTAGGGGAAAGCCTGTAACGCCAAAGATGGCGGTAATCCCGCCCCTCCCGCTATAAAGCCAATCGTCTGCTTTTAACAGCCAAAGCGGGAAACATATTTCAGCCAATTGTGTGGTTCCGCTGACGTAAGTTTTACTTTTACTGCGCATGCATGGAAGAGGTGACGCATGGAAAAGCGCTTTTTAAACCTTATTTTGGGGCAAAGTCGTCAAACGTTTTCAGCGAGTTTTATCAGATCTTACTGCTGATTCTATTCGTGTAGTTTTTATGTCCCGGTGACCTGTGAAAGTGCAGTTCTGGCTCTCTCCCCAGTCATTTAGACAGGAACCTGGTCTTGTTAGTCCGAAATAGCTGCCCGGAGGCGTTGCCAAGATGGCGGCCGAGTGGCATGACTTGCCTAGAAGGACTTTGGCCCAATCCACTCTAAATAAACAATCTACGATCTGCTGGTCCACCACAAGGGTTAGAAGATACTGCAACACTGTCACAGCAGCTCCTGATACACAGCAGACAAGAACATACACATTCAGTAAAAACAGATTAAATAAATATAAGACATAATAAAGATAGAAAAATAAATGTTGATTTTTTCTTAGGTTCGTTAGCATTAGCTCGAGTACATGAGCTAATTTAACAGTCTGAAGGTTCCAGCTGTCGGAGCAACTCGTTCTTTTGACAAAGTTAATAATTAAACATTGATTTATTTTGCTGCTTTGAAGAATGTGGCTGAATTATAAAGGTCCCAATCACATCACACGTTCCAGATGGTTAACCTTTTGTCGTGAGGAAACAAACTGAACAAACCTCTGTGCAGCCGGTGTCTGATGAACCTTCAGACTCACGGATCTGTCTCTCAAACTGGTTTCATCGTTTCACCGTAACACATGAAGGACGGTTTGAGTGTTTGAGACCCGTCGCTGTGTTTCTATTGTTCCGTCCAGAGATCAGCGTGAACAGCAGGAATCCTGCCGCTCGCATCGCTGTTCTCCCAGAATCCTCTGTTGCACCTGAACATCTCCCGCCTTCTCCGACCTACAGCTTCTACAGCAGGTAATGATGATCTTTGTTTATAGAGCACTTTAAAAACCAGCATCACAAAGTGTGTTAAGTTAGAAAGGCTGGTAAAACAAAACATAATTGTAACAACATGTAACATAATAAAGTAATTTCCTAAATTAGACTTCAAATGAGTTCATGTAAAATCAGGAAGCATGTTAAACGCTGTCAGTGTCTTTAAAATGAGGTGCAGTGACGGGCAGAATCTGTTTTGTCGGAGTTCAGTTGAAGGAAAGACGAAAACGCACACACACTCTGACTCTCTCCCTCTGTCAGCGAAGAGCTCCTGGACCGCCCTCACGGCGCTGTGTGTGATGTCATCGGCCTGCTGACATTCTCAGGGCGATCAGAGCGAATCAGGAGCAAGGGTGAGGGTTGCCGTGGTAACCAGGATCATAAATTGTGTCAGTAGTTTATTTTTTTTCCCACAAACACACAAGAAGTCATTTGAGTGTGTGTTTTTATTGGTAGATGGCAGAGGGGTGGAGTTCCTGGAGTATCGCTGGCTGCGATTGGAGGACGGGACTACCAGTCAGCCAATCATGGTGAAGCTGTTCTCCACATCTCAACCTGAGTCCCACCTGAAGCTCCACCCACGTGAGACGCACTCACACACACATGTTTCTCTGTGTGTCGCTGCTGTAGCTCTGTTGTGAGTCTCTCTCTGTCTCCAGTGTCGGTGGTGGTTTGTACCAGACTGAAGGTGATCAAAGCTGCTGATTGGACAGACGCCGCCTTCTACCTGACAAACACAACGTACACACAGGTGTACTGCACAGGTAACACACACATAGGTGTACGGCACAGATAACACACACACAGATAACACACACACAGATAACACACACAGGTAACACACACAGGTAACACGCATACAGGTAACACACACAGGTAACACACACACACAGGTAACACACACAGGTAACACACACACAGGTAACACACACACACAGGTGTACTGCACAGATAACACACACACAGGTAACACACACAGGTAACACACACACAGGTGTACTGCACAGGTAACACACTCACAGGTAACACACACATGTAACACACACACAGGTAACACACACACAGGTGTACTGCACAGATAACACACACACAGGTAACACACACACAGGTGTACTGCACAGATAACACACACGCAGGTAACACACACAGGTAACACACACACAGGTGTACTGCACAGGTAACAAACACACAGGTAACACACACATACATAGGTGTACTGCACAGATAACACACACACAGGTAACACACACAGGTGTACTGCACAGATAACACACATGTAGGTAACACACTCACACAGGTAACACACACATAGGTGTACTGCACAGATAACACACACACAGGTAACACACACAGGTGTACTGCACAGGTAACACACACACAGGTAACACACACACAGGTAACACACATACAGGTAACATACACATAGGTAACACACACATGTAACACACACACAGGTGTACTGCAC
>NC_060161.1:37925870-37950267 GCF_021292245.1 Micropterus dolomieu
TAACACACTCACACAGGTAACACACACATAGGTGTACTGCACAGATAACACACACACAGGTAACACACACAGGTGTACTGCACAGATAACACACACACAGGTAACACACACACAGGTAACACACATACAGGTAACATACACATAGGTAACACACACATGTAACACACACACAGGTGTACTGCACAAGTAACACACACACAGGTAACACACACATGTAACACACACACAGGTAACACACACAGGTAACATACACATGTAACACACATACAGGTAACATACACATAGGTAACACACACATAGGTGTACTGCACAGGTAACACACACACAGGTAACACACACAGGTAACACACACATGTAACACACATACAGGTAACACACATACAGGTAACACACACATGTAACACACACATAGGTGTACTGCACAGGTAACATACACACAGGTAACACACACACGTAGCACACACACAGGTGTACTGCACAGATAACACACACACAGGTAACACACACACAGGTAACACACACACAGGTGTACTGCACAGGTAACACACACACAGGTAACACACACAGGTAACACACACAGGTGTACTGCACAGATAACACACACACAGGTAACACACACAGGTGTACTGCACAGATAACACACATGTAGTTAACACACTCACACAGGTAACACACACATAGGTGTACTGCACAGATAACACACACACAGGTAACACACACAGGTGTACTGCACAGGTAACACACACACAGGTAACACACACACAGGTAACACACATACAGGTAACATACACATAGGTAACACACACATGTAACACACACACAGGTGTACTGCACAAGTAACACACACACAGGTAACACACACATGTAACACACACACAGGTAACACACACAGGTAACATACACATGTAACACACATACAGGTAACATACACATAGGTAACACACACATAGGTGTACTGCACAGGTAACACACACACAGGTAACACACACAGGTAACACACACATGTAACACACATACAGGTAACACACATACAGGTAACACACACATGTAACACACACATAGGTGTACTGCACAGGTAACATACACACAGGTAACACACACACGTAGCACACACACAGGTGTACTGCACAGATAACACACACACAGGTAACACACACACAGGTAACACACACACAGGTGTACTGCACAGGTAACACACACACAGGTAACACACACAGGTAACACACACAGGTGTACTGCACAGATAACACACACACAGGTAACACACACAGGTGTACTGCACAGATAACACACATGTAGGTAACACACTCACACAGGTAACACACACATAGGTGTACTGCACAGATAACACACACACAGGTAACACACACAGGTGTACTGCACAGATAACACACACACAGGTAACACACACACAGGTAACACACATACAGGTAACATACACATAGGTAACACACACATGTAACACACACACAGGTGTACTGCACAAGTAACACACACACAGGTAACACACACATGTAACACACACACAGGTAACACACACAGGTAACATACACATGTAACACACATACAGGTAACATACACATAGGTAACACACACATAGGTGTACTGCACAGGTAACACACACACAGGTAACACACACAGGTAACACACACATGTAACACACATACAGGTAACACACATACAGGTAACACACACATGTAACACACACATAGGTGTACTGCACAGGTAACATACACACAGGTAACACACACACGTAGCACACACACAGGTGTACTGCACAGATAACACACACACAGGTAACACACACACAGGTGTACTGCACAGGTAACACACACACAGGTAACACACACAGGTGTACTGCACAGGTAACACACACACAGGTAACACACACACGGTAACACACACAGGTGTACTGCACAGGTAACACACACACAGGTAACACACACACAGGTGTACTGCACAGGAAACACACACACAGGTAACACACACACAGGTAACACACACACAGGTAACACACACACAGGTGTACTGCACAGGTAACACACACACAGATAACACACACACAGGTGTACTGCACAGGTAACACACACAGGTAACACACACACAGGTGTACTGCACAGGTAACACACACAGGTAACACACACACAGGTAACACACACACAGGTAACACACACAGGTGTACTGCACAGGTAACACACACACAGGTAACACACACACGTAACACACACACAGGTAACACACACACAGGTGTACTGCACAGGTAACACACACACAGGTAACACACACAGATAACACACACAGGTAACACACACACAGGTGTACTGCACAGGTAACACACACACAGGTAACACACACACGTAACACACACACAGGTAACACACACACATGTGTACTGCACAGGTAACACACACACAGGTAACACACACACAGGTAACACACACACATGTGTACTTCACAGGTAACACACACACATTAATTGTTGCTCCATCCTAGTTAACATCAGAGCCTCTTATCTTCTCTGTCATTGGTCAGCTGAAGTCTGTGCTCTCTCCTCATTGGTTGGTTGGCAGGACTGGGCCACCACTCGGAGATGAGTTACCGCAGGCTCCGGCCGGTGCGACAGTTCCTCCAGTGGCTCCGGAGCCAGGAGGACGGAGAGGTGCTGAGCAGGGCTCTGATTGGAGGATTCTTTATCCACCCGCCTTCTCCCGTCTCCTTGGAAACGTACATGAAAGACAGGAGAGGTCTGTTTTATAATTTATTATCAAGAAGTAACTTCACCTTTAAGTGCTCAGTGCGTGAGGGCTGGTACAACTGGGGACCTACATCTGTTTACACGGTCACACTGTGAGGACTCGGCTTCCTTATGGGGACAAAGTCCACAACTGGGGTTTGGCCCCGAAACCAGTGCCAATATGGAACCGGTTCCTAGATGAAATTTCCCCTCATTTCGATGCCAGTTGAACTGTTTTCCCTCTAGTGTAACGTATCAGCTGAGAGTCAGATATAATGGATTTGACTTGTGAATTTGTTGTTTTGTATTTACTTATATTTAAGTATAGTTTAAACTCTATTGTTCAATTTAAAGAATTTTAAATTTAAATATAAAATAGAACAGTTAATTGCTGCGCACCTCTATAACGAGTTTTGTGCAGACAAACAAACACCTCCTACCAAAGATGTAACACCATTTGCCTGATGAAGGTCTAGTATCGAAACGCTGTGAATATTTATTTTTTGATAAATTTTATTTTCAGTTTCAGTAACTAGGGTAAGGTTTAGCCAAGTTCTGGTTCTGGTTCTGGTGAGTCTCCAAGGAGTGAATTAAGTCAATGTGACGTCCCCAAGAGTTAAACCCGACTCTGTGTGTGTGTGTGTCTTCACAGGAGAGCCTGGTTTCCTGCGAGGGGCGGAGCTTCAGAGGGAGGCGGAGAGGCTCAGTTACCGGGAGAGACGCACCTTCTGCATCCAGGCAGCTGTTACCGTGGTGACGTACAGTCGCAGAGGACAGGTGACTCTGGTTAATCAAATAAACATTAAATAATAACAAACATTTTTTAATGTTTCTCATTTGATCCTCTTTGGGTAACAAACATCACAAATAATCAAAAACAAAAATCAAAAACTATGTGAAGGTTTAAATAAAGTTTTGAGGGTGTGAACCAGAATATCTTGGTCAGCGTCTGGGGCGTGTGAACCTCAGAGAGGCTCATGGGTAATGATTGTGTTCGTGTCTCTCTCAGGAGGATCGCTGTTTGTTCTGGATGGACCGGGCTTCATCTTTCTCACCCTCCTCCTCCTCGCCTCGCCTCTCTAAATCCTCCTCTCACCCGTCTCCCTCCCCCTCTCTCTCCTCCTCCTCCTCCTCCCTCCTCCCGCTCCCCTCCACCCCTCGCTCATTCAGGCCTCCTCTCTCCTCCTCTTCCTCTCTCTCTCCAGCGTCTCCATCGTCGCCCCGCCCTCTGGACGGCACAGCCTGGTGAGACTTTTTTTAAAAAAACCCGATTTTGTTGTTTCACTCCTCTGAGTTCTGGATTTACAGTCCGGCGGTGTGTTTCAGCAGGAGGTCGCGTAAGAGGAAGCAGCTGCTGCCGGCTGAAACTCCAAAGAGGAGGTGAGTCAGAGACGTGCTGCGCCTCCTTCTTGTCGCGTCACCGTGCAGGAAACACAAGTCAAAGGACTAAACATGACGTTGGGAACAGGGAGCTTTTGATTTTGTATAAACAGAGCAACACAGACAGCATACAGACATGTGATAGGATGAAAGCTAGTGCGGTCTGGCCAATCAGAGCTCCCGCTGCTTTGGGCTGGTCCTTTAAATGTCCTAAAGTCTCTCTCTCTCTTCAGACATCCGTGGGTCACATTACAACCAGAACAGAGCAACAAGACAGGTGAGAGTTTGTTTTACACGCTTTGTACTGGACGTTTTTTGAATCCGTGCAGTAGATGCTTCAGCCGGCAGCTGCAACGTATTCCTTCAGGTCAAAATGGCGTCCATAAAAAGTGCTTCTCTTTGCCAGCGACAGGCTCAGACTGTTACAGCAGGTGTCTGACAGCATCATGAAAAGCCTTTGTTATTAACAGGAAACCAGGAGGTTGTTGTAGGACAACGGTGGACGTCTTCCTGGAACAACAAAAGTCCAAAACCTTTTGTACCTACTTGTGTTTTTTTTTTTACCCCAAAGTATGTGAAAATAGAGCCCAGGTTTAAAAACACAGAAACGACCATTTAGTTTTGATCATGCAGGATTGGATCAGAGTGAGGTCACATATTATTATAATATCGGGTGTTATCGGGTAAAGTGAAGTACTACATATATATATATACTGTAAAGTGCTGTATATAAGTACTTTTATAAATACTACAGGTTTTCACGTATAAATCCTTTAAAAATAATAAGTTAAGTTTAAAACTGCATCTCCCATGATGCATCAGGGTGAACAGGGTGCTCTTCTGTCTGCCTCAGTCATTTTGTTCGAAGCCTCCATGGAGTTTCTAGAAAGCAGAAACGCTGACGACGACGACGACGATGACGACGATGATGATGATGACACCTCGTCCTTCGTCACTGCTCCCCTCCTCCCTGCTTTCCCGCCGGTGGCCGTGGAGACGCTGCCTATGCGATACGACCACGCCCAAAGGGAGGAGCAGGCGGCCGCCGTGGCGATGGGTGGGCGGGCGGCGGCTGCCGGGAGGTTTGACTCCGCCCTCGAGGACTACTACACGCTGAGGCTGAGAGGTATTATTTACCTGTGAAGTGTTTTCTTCTCTTTTAATTTAAGTTGTGAGTCGATGCTCTGGTTCTGATTGGACCCCAGGATGGAAAGTCCTGCATTAAGCAGCAGGTTCCAGGCAGAATAGTTTTTAAATGACCGGTTAACGCTCTCCAGCTTTCCGGTCGCCAGCCAGCCTTCATCATCTGTTCTGCAATTATGCGTTCGCCTCTTAAAGGTCCTTCTCAGACCCGTTGCTCTGCACACCGATCAAACGGGGTCATCACCGCATGTTGTTGCTGAATCTCAATGAATGCTGCTTCTGCTGAGCGTAACAAAATATTAACGACTGTTAACGGTTTTGTTTTTGGTTTGGAACCCGTACGTCTTGTTTATTACAGCCGTGTGTAACGTCAACTACTGACGTAATGACGCTCGCCGTAGCCTGGTTTATTCGCTCCAAACCAGCTGATGGAAACGCACAAATTTCACAATTTCTTTTTATTTACAATTTTTTGCGACATTTAAAAAGTACGTACGTGACTCGTGACCCCCCCTCACGTCAAACGCCGGAACGCGCACACACTGCAGCACATGCTTTATTGTGAGCACGTGCAAAAGTATCCTAATAATCAATTCGCCTGCCTCCCACCTTTGCCTTTGGTGGATATTAACGTGTCGTCATGTTTAACATGGGGCTGTAAGCTGTACCGACGCTAATCTGTCGCTCATCACCTCGGGGTCACCAGAGGTCAAAGAAAGTCCAAAGACTGATGCCTTTTTTTATTTGCATGGTTTATATTTATGGCTATGGAAATGGAAATTATCTGCAGCAGCAGCAGGTGATGAGGACAACACGGCCTCTGTTTCTTTATCTTGTCTTACAGCGGGATTTAAACGTACTAACATTAAAGTAGACCAGGTCTCAGGGTCCTTTTTAATCACATGTTGGGTTTCAGCGACAGGAAACTGATCGATCAACCTTTTTCACGTCTGCAGCTCTGTCAGACGGGGTGATGGTGGACGCCGTCTTCCTCCCTCACTCCTCCACTCTGTCCTCGTCTCCTCCACTCCTCCCTCACTCCAACACCTGGACCTCCATCCTATCACATGGAGCCTTCTCCTCACACACACCTCCACCTTCACCAGGTCAGTGCACCTACACACACACACCTCCACCTTCACCTGGGCCCCGGTTCAGAAAGCGGGTTTAGTGAAAACTCTGAGTTAGTTGAGCCTGAGATGAGGGAAACTCTGGGTTTTCGGTTTCAGAGAGCGAGATCAGATAATCTCTGGGTCTGTAACCCCGGCAACTTACGCTGTGAACCCAACCTGCATACATACATACTGTCGATATCAAAGCACATACTGGAACGCAATTATGTCTTCAGAAACATCAAAATCACGGTTAAATAGGCTGTTAGTTTTTGTTTTTTAACACACGATCTTCTTGAACATGACCTCTTTTATGATCAACCTGTCATCGATGTAAGGACAGAGAGTTATCTTTGGACATCGTAAGTTTATCCTCAGCACAGAATAAAATCTAAAAGCTACACTGTCCTTTATAACTCAGTGACTCTGTGGACATTAAGGCAAAACACTTACTGTGTGTTACAGCGTTCAGTGATCACTGTTTAAACTGATCTGTATAAAACTGCTCAATGAACAGTAACCTTTCATAGTTATCAGCTGGATATGATGTGAATATTTTTGAGTGAAGATGACTGCGGTGCAGCTGAAACAAATACATGTAGTTTAAAAGTGAGTTTTTCATTATCTGCTGATAGTCTGGATGTGTTTTAACAGCATTTCATAAAATACAAAGTGAGCAAGATTTTATTAATGTAAGACGTCTAAAACTTCACAGTCAGTTTGAACCTGGACACATTTTACATTACAAAAAAATCATTAATAGACCTGCTGACTGTAGCTTTTTAAAATAAACAACAGGCTGCAGGAGAATCCCAGCACTTTTTCATTCATTAAGGAAACTCCAGTCTGGTAAATGATGAATGAGCAACGCTGTATAAAATGTTATATTGTTAATAATAATAATAATAATCTTTATTTGTAGAGCACTTTTCAAAAACAAGTTACAAAGTGCTTTAACAAGTGTAAAGACAATAATACCCAAAAACGTATCAATCCTCCACTCCTGCATTTTAGAGCCAATCATGGTCCACGTTGGCAACATTCATATTTCTCGCTCCACCCAATTAAAATGGAGGCCCTGCCTTTATTTACCTGTTGCCATGGTGACTCGTAGTATCGGAGCTCCATTGATGAGGCTTTTTTTCATCCCCACGCACGCGCTTCCAGCAGGCTCAACGTACTCAGAGTTTGTTAAGCCTCCTTTTTGAAACAGGGTCCTGGTCAGTGCACGCACACGCTGACGAAGCTGTCCTCCCTCTCTCAGCTGACCTCATCGGCATGGCGGCCCAGCTGGCCAATCAGAGGCTGGTGTGTGTCCTGGAGGCGTGTCACCTGGGCGGAGCCACAACTGAACTCATCCTGAGCCGAGCGTTTCAGCTGAGCGACTGACACACACACACACACACAGACGTTCCACTGATGCCTGATGGGAGTTGTTGTTTTGTAACTTATTGGTTTTAACATTTTTATACTCGATCATTTAAAGTATTTATCAAAGTATTTTATTGTGTTTAAATGTACATGTTGATGATGCACTTTACTGTTGTTGTAGTTTTTTAACTCGTTGATGGGACGACACTAGTTTGTGTGCCACATGTGAGTGGGATGCTGGCATTTGTAGTTCTTTGGTGACACTTTAGATTACAACCTGCAAATTACTGTGTAATTATCAGTACCTATATTAGTGTACATGTATTTACTGTATAGGCGGCGTCAATCAAATACTCGTACCAGGACAAACACGTACAATGGAAGAAAAGAAGCCATCAGGGAACAACAGGAAACTACTTTGTGTTTAAGGGATAAATAATTACAGGGTGCAGACTTATCGTTATTATTATATTAAAGAAGATAAATTATTTTAAAAGTACAGATTCTGCCTCAACACCAGCTTTTGTGTCTTTTTATATCTCGTCACATCAATTTCACCTAGAAACAAACTTTATTGATTCTTACTGGACAAATTACAGCATAAAAACACTGTCACAAGCCTCTTTTCATAAAATTCAACTTATAATTATTTCAAGGTTTATAATAAAGTTTTCTGACTGTAGTTTGGCTCATTTTTATCACATGTAGTCGTCCTGTCTGCACTGTGTATTTATTGAATAAATACTAAACCTGAATTTGTTACCCTCTTGGTCTCCGTACTTCTTCCCTTGTACCCCGTTAGTTTTTCATTAGTACCCGAACATACTAAATATTTACATAGTAGTTTGTGGGCGGTAATATAAAATGATTCTGGTGTTTTAACAAACGCAGGAGGAAAGAAGAGCTGATGAAATGTGATGATCCAACAGACTGTTCAGATACGTGTTTGTTCGTAGTTTTCATGTCTGACTCACCGGCCACGTTGTGTTCGACAACTTACGCTACCTTTAGGTCTGCAAAGCTTTTAGTATTTCTTACCCTGTGTTAGAAACACAGTTAAACATAAAAATACACGTCACAGATGATTAAACAGAAAACTCTTCATAAAATGAAGAACTTAGACGTCAGTATTTATAAAATCCTGGTTCTCATGTTCGATCTGAAAGCAAAGCCTCGGTTTGAAGCTGCCATAAAAACATTAATGTTTAAATAACATTTTGTGTTTTGACAAACATGTTTTAAGACTGTGAAGGTTTTTGTGAAATTATTAAGTCTTTCCAGACAGTTGGTCCTCGGCTGCTTGTGTGTTTTTTCTAAGCTGTGTTTTACAGTCTAATAAACTCTCCTGTCAAGTTAATATGTGATTTCTCCTACGGCTGTTTGTCTTGGTGCTGAAAGGTTTCTGTTTGTGCTCCAGACAGCTGACGTTTTCTTAAAGGAGGAGCTAATCATATTTAATATTTGAGTCTCAGTCAGTTCTGCCTGACTTCCTGTCTGCGGCTCTCAGCTCTGGAAAGTTTTAAAAACACCTCACAGATATTTACGCCGATCAACCAAAACAGTGAAATGAAAAAACATTTATTTTGATTGTCTCCTGTCAGTGGGTGGGACATGTTAGACAGCAGGTGGTCATGATGTTGTGGCTGCTCGCCGTAGTTTCTGTCAGACAAACAGGTCGCAGAGCATTTGTTGCGGACTACTTTCAGGATGAATCCACATGTGGCGCTCTGGTGAGTGTTTGGGGCAGCAGTGAGTCTGAATAAACTACAGCGTTCATGGTGATGAAACACGTGACCCGGAGCAGCCGTGAGGGTTTAATAGTTTGTTTTAACAACACCGGCGCTCTGCGGCTCAGAGGAAGAGGACGCACTCGGTGAAGGAGATACATTCACTGCTGGTTTGAGTCTGAACATGAGGTTTGATGAGAAATATAACATATCACAGTTACACACACACATCCAATCACAAATCTTCTTCCATGATGCTGATCAGATCTGTACAGGACACAACGCCTCCGGCCCGGACCGAGCCTGGACCGAGGAGGCGCTGCTGTTTAGGTGCGCTGGCTGTGTCTCTGGCAGATGTAGCGCATCCTGGTGGCGCAATGCAGGTCGTTGAGCCGTCCGTCGAGGTGAAGGTGAGCACAGTCTTCATCCCCGTGGCCAAGCCCGTGACCGGTCCAGCTGTCAGGCTGACCGGGTTTCCAGCGTCTGGAAACACAGAGTTTAGTTTATAAAACGGTTTCATGAGTGACTACATTGTGGTTAAACCGGACCCTTTCCAAACGGTCCCCACTTTAGTACATGTCCCCATGTTGGAAACGCTTCAGCCATATTCCTCAAAGCAGGGATCTTGGCAAGATGAAACCAAACCAGCTTATTTCCCAAAACACCCGCCAACATCATCTCGCACCTGACCAGGTGCAGAGCACTGAGCTCACTTCCAATCTTTATTGTCCACAAGAGGAAATTCTCTTTGCAGCAAGACAGAATAAAAACACAAACATGGAATATTAAAGTTAAAAAAACACAAAGATTATCAAAAGACATTAAATGGGATAAAAGAAAACCTGAAGTTGTTGCACCTCAGCTTCAGAAACCCGTTTCTCTAACCCTCGGTTCCTGATCTTGTCTCTCTTTTTTGTTTTTGTTTTTTGGGGAGACCATCGTCCGTCGGACTCTCTGATGTTACAATCGGATTCTTTTCAACAGCTCTTTGGTACAAACCAAGGGAACAGAGCTGTACTTGGTGACAGTCGTTTGCCGCCCACCCTAAATCCACTTCCCTTTACGTGAAAACAACCAGTAACGTCACCACTCTGTCACAATTCAATTCAAATCAGCTTTTTTAGCATGAATGTTAAATGCAAAAAATATTACCAAAGCTACAAATAAATTACATCAAGATAATTAATTTCATACATTTCATTCAATAAATAAATAAGACAGTAAAAGTTGTGTTTGTGTGTGTTAATTAAAAAGTAAAATAATAATAATAAAAATATATAAAATAAAAAGTAAGAAAATAATAATGTATGTAATAATGTAAAAAATAAATATTAAATAATTACAGTAAATAAATAAAACAGTAAGCGTGTGTGTGTATTAATAGACAAAAAGATAAAAAAATCAGTGGCAAATGTGAAATTTAAAAACAAAATACCAATAAAGGAACAATTACTAAAATATCAAACAATCAAAATAATAATTAGTACAATTATTTATCAGTCTGAGTTTCCACTGGTTTCCTCACTTCATGGCATGAGGAGACAAATTTTGCAGCAATTATTTCAGATTTGGGCATTTCTCCCAGTAAATAGGGGAGTTGCTGTGTGTCTGATATGAATTTGAATTCGGGGTATATTTGGGAAATGTTTGCAAAGTGTTTTTGTCTTAGTGTTTTATATTTGGGGCATGAGGTTAGAAAGTGCAGCTCTGTCTCTACCTGTCCTCTGTCACACTGGGAGCAGAGTCTCTCCTCTTGTGGTAGCCAGCTCAGTCTGTGGCGACCCTTTTCTATGGCCAGGCTGTGTTCACTCAGTCTGTATGTTGTCAACATTTTTCTTAGTTTGGGACATTTTATTGTACTCAGGTAATTTGCCAGTGTGAATTCTCTTTTTAGGGTCAGATAACATTGTAATTTACTTTGTGTTTTGGTCATTTCTTTCCGGTATTCAATATATTTTTCTTTCTGCTTGCTGATAATTTGGTTTGGTCTGCTTGAGTTGGTGTTGCTGTCCTGAGGCTGTTGGGGACTTGTTACTGCAGAGAGCCTCAGGACCAGCTGGCTGAGGGGACTCTTCTCTGGTTTCAGCTCCTGGTATGTTAGGGCTGTGTGATGGTATGTCTGGGGGTTAACTGATTTCCAGTGATTTTAAAATTTAATTGATCTTTTCTGTATTTTTAGTAAGAGGTACCAGAGGTTATTTGGTGTCACAAAGTCACTGCTGTAGTGGGTCCACTTTATCACTATCCTGGCTCCACCCAGCTGGTGTTGCATCAGCTGGGTGGAGTTAAAATGTTGCGTGAATTGTTGTCAAGGCGTCTTTGTTTACAGAACACATGCAGCAGGTTCACAAAGCAGAGGGATACGGCGTGACCTCGTGTACTGTTCACACTGCAGATCATCAGGGCCGCCAATACCAGTAACTTTAAACCACACGTGAGAAATGAAGTGATATTGGTGCTAAGTTTGAATCTCACCCAATTCTTACCCTGTCACTATCTCAGTGATTATTCCACAGAGGAACTTAGTAAACACTAAAAAGAGGAAAGGAACAGAGTCTTGTGATCCGGCTCCCTTCAAAAGCCCCTTTTCCACCGAATGGCACCGCCTCGACTCTACTTGCCTTTGTAAAATGTAAAAACGTAAATGCTCCGTATTTGTGAACTTTGCCCTTCTTGACCACTCAGAGCACTTTTACACTACATCAGTATCTTGCCCAAGGACACTTTGACATGAAACCAGGGGGAGTCAGGAATTGAACCGCTGACCTTCCGATTAACGGCCAACCCGCTCTATCTCCTGAGCCACAGCCGCCTTTGTTTGGTTGTCCACTGTAGGAAAGTTGTACCTGTACCTGCTACAAGGTACTTTTTTTTTGTACAACCTCCATTGCCCGAGGAAATCAAGGCGGCTGAGTCAGTGAACTCTTTTAAGTCCCTTCTTAAAACATACTTTTATAGGAGAGCTTTTCCCAATCTTATTTGACTTTATTTTATCCCTTTTATTTTATTGTATTTTACTAATTTTATATAAAATTTTCATGCTCTTATCTTTTTTTTTCTTTTTTTTTTATTATTCTTTACACTTGTTAAAGCACTTTGTAACTTGTTTTTGAAAAGTGCTCTACAAATAAGGATTATTATTATTATTATTATTATTATTGAGGATCCAAGCGAGCTGAGGCGATACTATAACGTGATGTGAAAACACAGCAGACAGCTGATTGGTCGGAGAGAATCGTCACTAATCACTGCGTTATCATTGGCAACCGGCAGCGCTTGTAAAAGTAGCAGCCGGTAGCTGCTTCAAACTTTGATACACTTTTGTTTTTTTATCTGTTTTTTCCGGCTTTATTGCCAAAACATGCGTTACCTCTGTAGGGCTGACCCCAAATAGAGAGCTTCCGGCCCATGGGACCTTATTTCAGGAAAAATATGTATAGTCAACGGCGAGAGAAAACTTATCTTTTTATCCAGTTAGAATTGAGCACTGAATTACACACATGATGTTGGTCAACTTAAAATATGATAAAGTCAAGAAAATCTCAGTTTGTCATAAAACAGTAAAGTTACATGACGTTTTTTTGTGAACTCCTTCAATGAACTACATCTCTCGTCTCACACAATATACGTCTGCAAAATGTTAGCGCGGTAATACTAGCTAACGTTCATTGCTTTCTTGCTACTAGCGAGATAATGTAGCTATGTTCCACGCAGAAATATTTCTCACCCGATGTGTTTAATCTGACGACTCCCGGTCCTTTTATCACATCATCCTCTTGTGTACGTTTTTTGACGTTAGCTTCAGTAACGTTAGCTTCAGTCATTGACAGAAACAGTTACGACTTAACATACATGACTTTTGGGTTTGTGGTCTTTGTAATTATGTATTTTCAAAGTCTTATACCTCAACAGTTTTACATCAAACTGCGACTTTCTTTACTTTAAAATGTATCTTTTAAATTGACAAACATCTTATGTGTAATTCAGGGCACAATAAAGTCCCATGGTGTAGAGACCTGCTGTTTTCTTGATCCCGCTCCCGCTGATTTTGTGACCATTACTGCCCATTCCCGCAACATGTCTATCCACTCCCGCCCGCTCCTGCAAACATTGTGACATGCACAGTAAAAAAAAGCGCACATATGATTGGGGTATGCTAAACGTTCAGAATAAATTACATAAAACATTGCATTCATTTTTGTCAGTAGCAACTGAGAAGTTTTCCTAATTTCAGACTTGCCTTGACTTGTTTTGGTCTTGTATTGTCTAAGCCCGTGTGACGGAAGCCAGCGATGCTGTGCAGTGAGTAAACCTCACTCCCCGACACCTTAACAGACACACTGGCGACTGACACCAGTGTCCGTGGGGTTTAGCCTCCTCGTCAGCGTGTCCGCCTCCCGTACCCAAAGTCACTAGTTCGAGTCAGGCCCGTTCTCAGAAGCAGCTGCATACACTTCTTATCAACTTCGTTTGTTGACTCCATCTTATCAGCGCTACTGCGGGACCGCCCGCTCCCACCCGCAGCAGAGTTCAAACCGCCCTCTCCCACGTGATTTGTGTTGGGAACCGCGGGATCCCAGTGCAGCTCTCTACCATGGTGGTCCACCGGAAGGGGAGGGACTTAGGCTCTCTATAGTCGAAGATTTGATGCAACAACAGCAGAGGAGAACACAGCTGGAAGGTTTTCATACCGCTTATCTGTTTTCTTAGATTCTGAGGAATGTTGAATGTTGTCGCGGCAGTTGTGTGTGGCGTCGCTATGACGACCAGCAACATTGAGGGATGCTATCTCTGGGTACTATCTGCAATGGAAAACAGAGGATGGCGGACCAAAAACGAGGCGAGTAGACAAGGCGAGTTGAGCTAGTACCGGTACCGAAAAAGAGGCTAAAGAGCCGTCAGTAGCCTGACTGTGTTTAGAAAATGGAAAAGACGTCTCAGCTGTTTCCACAAAGACGGACAGGAGAGAATGTAATAACCTACCTCCGGTTCATGATGTACGGCGTCTGGTTGACCCACTCCCACTTCCCCGTCCTCTCATCGGTCAGACCCACCCAGTAGAAGGTGCCCAGGGTGTGGCGGTTCACAAAGGCCTGAATCAGAGAGACAGACAGCCGAAGATTAAAGTTGTCCCACAAGGACCCGCTCTGGGTCCTCTGCTGTTTCTACACAGATCACGTTTCCTCTCACCCACTCATCGTCACTGTTGAGTATGACCAGATGGGAGTCGTGTGCACTGCACCAGTCTCTGGCTCTGTCCCAGGACAAAGTTGTCTTACTGAAGAAATAACAGCTGGTGCCAAAAATATCCCACTCCAGAGGACAACAGCCGTCCACCACTGAACCTGAGAGACAGACAGATGGAAGAGACATTTCTACAGTTAGATGTCTTCTTGAACTTCTGCCTCTCTAGACCTTAGAGTGACGACGCATTCAGAAAACAAGCACATACCGTTGTGGGTGATGTGTTCAATGGAACATTTGAGCGTGGCGACCGTCCTGCTGATAGAGTCCAGAGCTGACAGCTGCTTCAACGCCTCCGAAACTGAACACACACACAAACATACTGAATGGGTTCACATGGTGTCAACATAACACAGTTGGCAGTCACTGTTCTGCAGGTGGGTATTTTAGAGGACACCTGAGGTCAGCTGGTCCTTGTTGCTCTCCACAGCGAACTTCAGGCCGTGAACGTCTTTGGCTGCATCTGGGACGGAGGAACACGAGATTTTAGACAAATCAGGTTTACGTTTTGAGGAAGGAGAGGAACCTGGGAGTCTCTTATTAACCCTTGCACCCTGTCCTCTGACTGAAGGAACAAAGAAAGGTGTGTTACCTTTGGCGAGCTGCTGCACGGCACTCAGGGATTCAGTCAGGTTGAAAACAGTGTTGTCCACAGACCACAGTCGGTTCAACGTCTTCGAGTCTGCACACACATAAATATACAGAAAAGCAAAATGTCGCTGGTGTTGGAGAGTCTTCTTCAGTAATATTCAGCCCATTCTCATTCTCCAGAGCGTCAAATGGCTACACTTTGTCACGTCTGTCGCGTCTGGTACCAACACACATGGCAGCATTTTCCATCATAGTTCAACGCTAAAAGTACTACCATAAAGTCAGGGTGCGAATTATACAGTGATAAACGGGGTGGGGGGGTCAGCTTTTATTCCAGGTCAAAAACAAAACCCAATACTTCTTTAAGTAATGTGTGCAGTCTTTAGATGATGATAAATCAAATTCATTACACCAGTTCACGGGTGTCCCCATACCACACGACAACTTTTGTAGTCAGAGGTCACTATTCTACAGCAAATGTGCCAGCAGGTCAGACACAAACCGCAGACCGTCATGACCGCTCAAAACAGACCCACACAATGTTGAACCAGAACCAAAGACACTGTCTCAACTTTTTTTCAGCAAACATCTCCTTTTCTCTTGCTCATGTTAACTGTGAATGAAATGTGACCCGCATTCAATAAGGCAGTAGTCATATGCTGCTGGGGAATAGATTTATTGTCCTTTTGTTGTAAAGTGGCGCTATATAAATAAAACTGAATACATTTGAAATAACAAACCTGGATGTAAACATTTACCTGGGCAGGTAAAACTCCTGAATTCCACAGTGAAAACAAATACTGTGCTTATTGTAGAAAGACTCACAAAATACTTAAAATTAAATAATAAACTCTAAATTGATGTCAAAATGTATCTCTACAATAACTAATCCTCTATTTCACTACTCTTGCCTAGGCACCTGTGTTGGTTGACCATTACATGAAATATGAAATGATATAGCCTAGTGGTAATGAAATGACAGGGTGGGCTAGCTAACATCAGGTAGCCCATTTAAAGTAAAGTAAATGATAATTACGAAACTCTGAAGATAGGAAAGTTAGGAAGCTAGTTAGCTAACTAGTGACATTAACTTAGTGTTTCCACCTGGTCTGGACAGTGATGTGGGCAGACAGATGTTCAACTAACATCAAGGTTAGGAAATGGTACGGTCCATTTTAGAGGTGTCAGAAATCATATTTTAAGATTCTTGAGTATAAGGCATGATTATGGGAAATATAATATTTACAAATACAGGTAAGAAAGACCCTCTGAACTGTTGCTTTTGCCTCTTTTGGGGGGGTCCAAGCCTTAATTAGGGGGGTCAGACCCCCCAATCCGTCCTGTAATTCGAACCGTGTATAAAGTACAGAAAAGTCAGAGTATGTGCGAAATCCTTTCAGTGATGTTACATCAGTTAAACGTACTTATTTGAACCCAAACCTTGATGTTCTCTTAAACCTAACCAAACTACAACATTTCACAACATTAGCTGCTAGTTTTATTTTGAAAGTTGAACGTAGCATGTTTTGTCTTTGCTAACTTGACCGCAGAGCCCTACAGGAACAAAAAACAATGCTAAAGGGTACCCAGGGCGTTAAAAAGCGACGGGTCTCTTGAGTCCATATGTGACGCCCTGGGATGAGAACGGGTTGTAATAATCTTCAGTACAACAACACACAAGCTAACAGGAGTGACGAGCACCGCTGAGGCTGATGGGAATGTTGTCGGTTCTGCAGGTATTTGGTCACAAAGCGAAGTGTTGGACACATTAACATGTTGACCTGATGATGGCGCTAGAGTTCATCCTGAGGAGAACATGAAGCGGTTGACCAGATGTTGTCAAATAATCCCGGTAAACACCAGGAATTTAGATCCTGTTGTTTGGTCTTGCTGTGTATTGTGTGTGTGTGTGTGTGTGTGTGTGTGTGTGTGTGTGTGTGTGTGTGTGTGTGTGTGTGCGCTCACTGCTGGCTCCCAGCGCTATGATCAGAACCAGGATGACTGTAGCCGTCAGAGCAGGAAACAACCAGGGCCTGAACCTCGAGACTCCTGAGAACGAGACAGGACGAGGCTCTGACAGACAGACAGAGAGACAGACGGGAGGTGACTTTCATTTTACAGAAAAGACAAAACCACCAGCTACGTTCACAGAACACACACAGTTTGGTCAGCCACGTGCACAGACGGGTGGGGAGGCGGACAGGTACCTTTGTTCCAGAAGGAGCTGGCGTCCTCTTCAACATCATCATGGTATTCAGTCGTCATGTCGGTGTCTCCCTCGCTGTCCCTCTCCTCCTTCAGTCGGTGCATCTTCCCTCTTCTTCTTTTTCCTCTTCTTCTTCACGCTGAAGGCTGACAAACAGTCTGACTGTCCAAACACGGAGCCGAGGGTCATTGCCCACCAAAAATGCACTTTGAACTGGAAAACAATGTGTGGTGAAGCTCTGCTGATGTCACTCTGTCCGGACTAAAGCTTTCCAAGGAAAGGCAAATGCTTTCTGAGGAAAGTGTGACACGCTTCCACTGTAAACCTGCAGCGAGTGAAAACAACCTAAATATCTTAAAATGTTGATTCTTTGGAGCTGCTGAAGTGTGTTTGTGGAGGATCAGCAGTTAAAGTTGACCAAAAGCAGGGAAAGTTGGTGACAGACAGAGACAGAGAGACAGAACGATCTGTTAGTGAAAAGCCACGGCCGACATGCCGCTGGTTCCTGTGAAGCCGGACCGCTTTGTGAAAGCCTTTTCAAACGGGGGAAAGCTGCAAACGTTTGTTCAGTATGAAGAAGCGATTGCAACATATTCTTTCTGCGCTGATCACTGTATGAAAGCAGCTACACTCTCACTCTCCATCCCGAGTCCCATCCCCTAACGCCCACCTCTTACAAATCTACGCCAATTTAAGTGCGACTCACAACCAACAAGAACACCGTCTGCTGCTAATTACCGTTAAATAGATATTATATTCTGAATATATTTCCCCTGGCAGGTAGCCTTCCAACATTTGGTTGCCAAACGGAAAATTGAGTGTCAATTTCCATTCCTTCTTTAAACACACGGTTTGAAAGAGTTTCAGTCGATTAGAGTCCAGATGTCAATTGAAATTAGAGTGTTTAAAGTGTCCGGAGTAAACTTGATGTTTAAAGCACTAAAGGGACTTGAAGTGTTGATTCTTTGAGGCTTTTTTTAAAAACTGTATTTGCGTGGGAAAAACCACTGAAGTCAAATCAAGTTTGATCTGATGTTAGCGTTGTGTAACTTACACATTAAAGGTTCAGTGTGTAAGTTTTAGTGACATCTAGGGGTGAGGGTTGCGAATTGCATCCCCTCCCTTATCCAAGCGAGTTGTACTACGGTGTCTGAGACAGGACAAAGTTGTGATCTGTGAGATAGATAGTGAGAGTTCTTGCCAGTCAAGAAATGAGGTTTCTTTAGATAGATATATTAAGAAATGACATTTACTTCATTATTCAGTAAAACCATATTAATATAATATATACTATAATATACTATAATAATATTATTGTTGTTCATTAATAAACAACAGCCACATGAAGAAATGAAGTGCTCCATAATGTCTCCTGTAATACATGATTTTACATATTGGGAGGGTTGGCTCATCTGGACTAACATACCAAAGTAAATAAGGAACATCTCAAAAACTATCACATCTAGTGCATCAAGTATGACCACTGACAGACAACAGGACAATGTACAGTAAGCCTCACTATCTCTGCACCACAGTCCATTATAAACCACATTACATTTACATTTATTCATTTAGCTGACGCTTTTATCCAAAGCGACTTACAATTGCTGTACATGTTAGAGGTCGCACGCCTCTGGAGCAACTAGGGGTTAAGTGTCTTGCTCAGGGACACAATGGTGGATGTGTCACAGTGGGAATTGAACTCCCACACCAAAGGCAAGCATCTTATCTATGCGCCACCACCACCACCCCACATAATACATGAAGTTCACAAAGTCATTGTCAGGTGAGGATCAAGGATACTCTCACTTTGCTTAATTAGATAAGCAATCTGCAAATCTTACCAAAATGTCTTTTAAAATACAACAGAAACACAAAGTAGTACTGACAGCCTTAATTTCAGCTTGTTGTAAAACGGTGCAACATTTTTAATGGTCATTTAGCATGTGAAAGTACTAATTACATATTTGTGTGCACAGTGGGAGGCAATATCCAATAACGTTTTTTAATGCAAATTTGGAAAGTATTCATTATTGGTCACTTGATAGGCACACGGTCTTGTTATATATCACCATCAGTAGTAAAAAGAAATGCATTTTTTCCACCAGTAAGATGTGAAGTTTAGCTGCTGATCTGAGCTTCTCTGCTGTTACCGTTTCATTACCAATAATATTCATCAGCTGTTTGACTCACGTCAAGAAACACGTAACAAAGCCATAACAGAAGCTGGAGAAGAACTACATTAAAATTACAATCCAACAACATATTTTTCTACCAGTCAGTAAAAGTTCAGCTGGCTGATCTGAGCTTCCAGCTGGAAGCTGTTGTTTTATTGCCAATTAGTGATCAGCTGATTGTCTCAGGAATGTAACAAAACCAAAACAGAGCGCTGGTGAGAGAGAGAGTCACTACATGAAACTAATACATATTTTACATCACAAGCCAAAGCACGCTGCTGGAGAATAAACCAATCCAACCAACCTTACAGTTTTTTCGACCAGGCTGATGCTTCCATGTTCTAAGCCAACTTTACCGTTTTATTGCCAATTAACGTTACTAATCAGCTGATTGTCTTGCTAATGTAACCGGCAAAGGTAAAGGCTGGAGAATAATAGGCAACATGAAATTAATCCATATTTCACACCACTGACAGGGGAAACACGTCACGGCTCTCTGTGATTAGCTAATAGCTAAAGCTCTCAAACAACAGCTTTCTTTTGCATCGCTAAAGTCTGACAAACTTATTTACCTGTCCAGCAGAAAACAGACAACTTCAGCACCGCTTTGAAAACATCTGTCCCACATTAATGTTACAGCTGTCTGTATCTGTCCCGACTCAGTCTGGCTTCATGGTATAAATCCACAGGCTGTCTGCTCTCGTACTAAATAACACGTGTGTGCTCGTTCACTTGTCCAAATGTCACTTCTCTTTTTACTTCTAATTAACCAGAAGACTGAAGAGAGACTTCATATTATTTTTATTATTATTATTCCCTCTTCTTCTTCTTCTATGGACGCATTTAATGTAGTGACAGGCGTCTACACTGCCGGAATTATACAAGCAGAAGAAGAACGCCGTGATTGTCGGCTATTGTAGAAACATGACGACAAAATACAGCGACCTCCACATGTAGTGGTGTGAGTTTCTATGCAAGCTTACAGGTGTTTAGCCTTGCTCTTGAACGTACCTCTAGAGCATCATATTAGCTCCACCCAGATCAAACCCCCTCATTAGCTGAGCTTATTGAAGGCAGCTGTAGTATCATGGCTGCCTCTTTGCATGTTTTGCAGCAGTCCGCTGCCCGCCAGTTTTATGTAGTTTGGCTGATTCCAAGGTTTCCTGTCTGGAGTGGCGTGATGTATTGTCCTTTACACCCTGTGTTAAGGTACGAGAAGCTTAAGGAGTGACAGGTAGGGTATGATAACTACCTGAGGTAACTGTTATTTACTTTTATAAATCTGTTGCTAATATGTGTTTTTAATTGTAGGTTGTCAGCTGCTGTTTTGCCTTTGTTAAATTAGGATTTTAACAATTGTACACTCTGGCTGCAGTGCCTCCAGGTGGCGCTCCACTAGTGGACTATGCGTGTATTTTAGATATAACCAGCTTTATTGTGTTTTATTACTTGTCTTTTGAGTGTGGGTTCCTTCACTGAATCTAGTGTTAACGGCACTCGGGCACGATTTGCAGTGAACCGGTTTGCAGTGACTATCGATTGCGGTGGGTAAGTTGGTGCACCCCTGGAGCACTCCCTTAGTTAGACTGCCTCTCCACAGCTGGCCCTGGCCCACTCTGCCTTTTTCTTTGGTTCAATAATATTCAATATAATAAAATTAATGATCTCTTTGTGTATGGCAATAAAAGTTCCCCATTGACCAAAAAATAAACCTCCATATTGACCGACCACCCCCCTGTATCTGCATGAAATGGTTTGGTCCTGCCTCAGTTCACTCACGGTGTTTATATGCAGTCAGATACGCAGAAACACAGTGATCACAATGTTGCCTAGTAAACCAAAATCTGGTTTTCAAAAAAGGGAAAGCGAAAAGAAACAGAGGAAAGACAAAGTAAAGCAACAATAAACATGGTTAAAGCGGACAAAGAAAGAAACCATGTACCTACATAGCCTGTTTAATCATAGAAGCACAAAAAGCACACACTGATGAACAAATCAGCAAAATCAGGCTTGACGCTTTTATATTGAAATGCTTCCTGTGGGATATGTAGCCGAGCAGACAAATGTATTGTTTTTATTTTGTCTTTGAGTTTCTATTGGCAGATCATCAGAGACGTTATCCAGTCTGTCAGCACATATAACAGCAAGAGGCAAGGCGGGTTTATTTCTTTGGCACATTTCAACAACAGGGCAACTCAACCTTTACAGAAAAGCAACATGCAGAAGGGAAATATTAAAAAAAATACAGTTTAAAAAACTGTCAACTAGAAAATAAAAAGGGGTTGATTTACAACGGTTTTGTAGAATCATAATTTCTATAATGGGTTAGGAATAATCCGGCTGTTCACCTTCCACTGTTCTGTTCTTGTTTTTAACTGATGAGGGTCAGAGCTGATCAGTTTGTGGTGCTCCGGTTACGATGTACAGCAGGGTGAACGCCGTGTGGGTCTAGACATGAAGGCTGTGTTTCTGGCAGACAAAGCGCATCTTGATGGAGCAGTGCTGGTCGTTGAGGCGACCATCGGGGAACAGGTGAGCACAGTCTTCGCCACCAGGGCCCAGGCCGTGACCGTTCCAGTTGTCGGGCTGACCGGGAGCCCATCGCCTGGAGACACAAACAAGAAGGACAAGACAGTTTTAAGCAAACATCTTAAGTTTTCTTCCCAAATTTTGATTCCTAGCTCACTTCAGGTTTTAGAAACGTCCTCAGCGAGCTCAGAGGCTGACGGGGCGTACCTGAACTCCATATAAAAAAAATGAAGTGACACTGGTGCAATGTCTAAGTTTGAATCTGACCCAATTCTTACCCTGTTACTATAGCAGTGATTATTTCCACAGATAAACTTAGTATAATTTTTATATTATTTATTTGACCTTTATTTTACCAGGAAGTCTCATTGAGATCAAAAAACTCTTTTACAAGAGAGGCCTGGCCAAGGTAGCAGCCATACATAAACACATCATATTACAATCATGACAAAATTCACAAAAACACCACATCTATTCAAACACAATGGCCTCTCAAGAAAAACAACCACATCTCCTTGACCACATTCTTTGATGCTCTTAAAGCCCCACTCCAATGTATTTTGACATTTCTATGATATTTCATATTTTTCTGAGTCATTTTCTTACAATGTTGATTACCCACATAGTTTGCCAAATATTTTTTGATGACTATAGTAATTCCATAAATCATACGTCATTCTCCAAGCCTCGTTAAGTCAGAGCATCAAACCGATAAACATTGTTGTAAGCGAGCTAACCAATTTACATTTATTCATTTAACTTCTATCCAAAGCGACTTAAAATTGCTATACATGTCAGAAGTCACACGCCTCTGGAGCAACTAGAGGTTAAGTGTCTAGCTTAGGGAAACAATGGTGTCTCACAGTGGATTCGCACCCGGGTCTCTCACAACAAAGGCATGTGTCTTATCCACTGCCCTGTCACCACAACCTCCACCACCATTTATCATGCAATTTCCTTAGAACTTACAGTAGGGATGTCTCTCTGTGTCTGATTGTTGGTTTGTCTTTCTAGTTTAGTTAAGTTAGCTAGCATAGTTATTGCAGAAAGTTAGCTAACAGAGGGTCTTCATTTTACTTTTTAGTTTCCTCCTCCTTGGTTTAGTGTGCTGTTCATCTTCATTATGGCATTTGTGTGTGTTGGAGGACAGATGACAATCCTGTTACCTCAGGATGACAATGCATCGGCGGAGGCAATGGTATCAGAATTCTTTACATACAGTTCAACAGAGTAATAGACCACACCTCCGCAGTAAAGTAAGCGCACCATAAAACTGTCACGGTTTGGTGTGGGTGAGGCAGGGTTGAGCTGGTTGGAGGACCCAAATGCAGGACGTAAGGCAGAGGAGGTACAGTACAAGGGGTTTTAATATAACAAAAGGCAAGCACACTTACAAACAGAGTGGCTGATAGACTGAGTCCAAAAACAAAGTCTGTCCAACAGAAATCCAAAAGGGTGAAAACCAGAATCCAAAACTGAGCAGGGTAACAGGGAGACACGGTGAGTAAGGCTGGAGACACGAGACACACTGCTACACAGGGTGACAACATACAATGACCCGACAAAGACAAGACAGAAACACCAGGTATATACAGTGGGTACGGAAAGTATTCAGACCCCTTTAAATTTTTCACTCTTCGTTTCATTGCAGCCATTTTCCAAAAATCAAAAAAGTTCATTTTATTTCTCAGTAATGTACACTCACCACCCCATCTTGACAGAAAAAAACAGAAATGTAGAAATTTTTGCAAATGTATTAAAAAAGAAAAACTGAAATATCACATGGTCATAAGTATTCAGACCCTTTGCTCAGTATTTAGTAGAAGCACCCTTTTGATCTAATACAGCCATGAGTCGTTTTGGGAAAGATGCAACAAGTTTTTCACATCTGGATTTGGGTATCCTCTGCCATTCCTCCTTGCAGATCCTCTCCAGTTCTGTCAGGTTGGATGGTAAACGTTGGTGGACAGCCATTTTCAGGTCTCTCCAGAGACGCTCAATTGGGTTTAAGTCAGGGCTCTGGCTGGGCCATTCAAGAACAGCCACGGAGTTGTTGTGAAGCCACTCCTTCGTTATTTTAGCGGTGTGCTTAGGGTCATTGTCTTGTTGGAAGGTAAACCTTCGGCCCAGTCTGAGGTCCAGAGCACTCTGGAAAAGGTTTTCGTCCAGGATATCCCTGTACT
>NC_060161.1:37950367-37964105 GCF_021292245.1 Micropterus dolomieu
GGGTTCTTCTTTACCTCTCTCACCAAGGCTCTTCTCCCCCGATAGCTCAGTTTGGCCGGACGGCCAGCTCTAGGAAGGGTTCTGGTCGTCCCAAACGTCTTCCATTTGAGGATTATGGAGGCCACTGAACCTTAAGTGCAGCAGAAATTTTTTTGTAACCTTGCCACAATTCTGTCTCTGAGCTCTTCAGGCAGTTCCTTTGACCTCATGATTCTCATTTGCTCTGACATGCACTGTGAGCTGTAAGGTCTTATATAGACAGGTGTGTGGCTTTCCTAATCAAGTCCAATCAGTATAATCAAACACAGCTGGACTCAAATGAAGGTGTAGAACCATCTCAAGGATGATCAGAAGAAATAGACAGCACCTGAGTTAAATATGAGTGTCCCGGCAAAGGGTCTGAATACTTATGACCATGTGATATTTCAGTTTTTCTTTTTTAATAAATTTGCAAAAATTTCTACATTTCTGTTTTTTTCTGTCAAGATGGGGTGCTGAGTGTACATTACTGAGAAATAAAATGAACTTTTTTGATTTTTGGAAAATGGCTGCAATGAAACAAAGAGTGAAAAATTTAAAGGGGTCTGAATACTTTCCGTACCCACTGTATACACACACACAGGGACTAACGAGCAGGGCGGGAGCAACACATGTGAAAGACATGAGGCTAATGAGGCACAGGCAGGGAGAGAGAGCAGGGGAAAACAGAGACAGACATGCAGAGGGATAACTGGGGTAACAGACATGACAAGGGTTACCGAACACTAGACGACAGACAAGACAGACCCCCAAAACCCAACATACTATAAAGGAAGATACTAACTCAAAAGTGCAACACAAAGAATGGCTGACTGGCAGAGTGTGACAAAAACGTAGTGTGAGTTAACGTGTGCAGTGCGTGACAGGACCATCGACTGTATGATGTATTGAACAGCTGATACGTGCACATTAGTTTCCATCATGGGTAAGTAATAGCTACTCCTGCCAGACAGTAAAGTGTACTAAACTTTACAGTGTAGTGAGGTTAACAAAGCATATCGTTAGTGAACACTGCAGCCGGTGAATTTTTGGTTGTCATGGTAATTGATTAAGTCTGACTATTAACCACACCTCCATTCTCTGTTTGAGAAAGAACGTTAACCAAAAACAGCAGTTAAAACTGGCTGGAGGGGGCTTTGAAATTTATCAATTGATATACACGTTTCTAGTTTAAGATCTTTTTGTTCAACGAAGGTTAAAGTCAAGGTCAACTGGACTTGGTTGAAGATAATAGAAGACGTTTCGTCACTCATCCAAGAGACTTCTTCAGTTCTGACTGAAACTAAGCTATTTAACCTCAGTAGTGTCGTTTACCAGGATCGTCGATTGTAACGACAGTCGTTACAGTCGTTAAGACTACCTGAGGCCAAGACTGAACGACAATCGTTGGTATCTTCACCTGAGGCCAATAGGTTACGTTTGTTGAGTTTCCTGGGAAGTGATGAAAGGACCGCATTGTAAGTGGGGGATAAGTGGTGGCGTAGACTGTTCCTTCTCTCTGGCTTGGGCGCTTGTTTGTATGTTTTCCGCTCTGTGGTGCAGTGGGTGGTGGGAATTGAAGAGTTGTGGAAAAGTTGTACCTGTACCTGCTTCCCGGTACTTTTTTTTCGTATCACCTCTGTCGAGGTTCCAAGCGAGCTGAGGCAATATTAAAATGTGACATGAAAACACTGCAGACTGCTGATTGGTCAGAGAGAATCGTCACAATTCACTGCATCATCATTGTGCACGCCGGACAGAGGCCAGCAACATAAAGTTTTATATTTTACAATTTTCAGACATTATTTCATCACTAAATTCACTTCTGAGAAATCAGCTGTGTAGATTTCAAATATAGACAGTTTAACGAAAAGTGATGGCGGAACAAAAATGTGCTTGAATGTTTTCGGAGTTGGTGACCTACGCAAGTGGGTCAGTGAGGCCGGCCAGCCTCCCGCTCACAGAGCCCTCTGCTCCCGCAGTCACACAGACCGCTGCAGCAACAACGGCAGAGGAAGGTTTTCATACCGCTTATCTGTCTTTACATTCTGAGGAATGTTGGCACAGAGTGATGGGAGAAAGAAAAAAAAACACCAATATCGGACAGGAGGAGCGTAACAACCCACCTCCGGTTCATGATGTACGGCGTCTGGTTGACCCACTCCCACCTTCCCGTCCTCTCATCGGTCAGACCCACCCAGTAGAAGATACCCAGGGTGTGGCGGGTCACAAAGGCCTGAACCAGAGAGACAGACAGCCGAAGATTAAAGTTGTCCCACAAGGACCCGCTCTGGGTCCTCTGCTGTTTCTACACAGATCACGTTTCCTCTCACCCACTCATCGTCGCTGTTGAGTATGACCAGGTGGGAGCCGTGTGCACTGCACCAGTCTCTGGCTTTGTCCCAGGACAAAGTTGTCTGACTGAAGAAATAACAGCTGGTGCCAAAAATATCCCACTCCAGAGGACAACAGCCGTCCACCACTGAACCTGAGAGACAGACAGGTCAGCAGACACACAGGGGGAAGAGACATTTCTACAGTTAGAGGTCTTCTTGAACTTCTGCCTCTCTGGAGAAAAACATCACATTTAGACTTTAGAGTGAGGATGCGTTTAGAAAACAAGCACATACTATTGTGGATGATGCGTTCGAGGGAACATTTGAGCATCGCGACCGACCTCCTGATAGAGTCCAGAGCTGACAGCTGCTTCAATTCCTCCGACACTGAACACACACAAAACATACTGAATGGGTTCACACGGTGTCAACATAACACAGTTGGCAGTCACTGTTCTGCAGGTGTGTGTTTTAGAGGAGGACACCTGAGGTCAGCTGGTCCTTGTTGCTCTCCACAGCGAACTTCAGGCGGTGAACGTCTTTGGCTGCATCTGGGACGGAGTAACGGGAGATTTTTAGACAAATCAGGTTTACGTTTTGAAGAAGGAGAGGAGATCTGGGAGTCTCTTATTAACCCTTACACCCTGTCCTCTGACTGAAAGACAGGTATGTTACCTTTGGTGAGCTGCTGCACTGCGCTCATGGATTCAGTCAGGTTAGAAACAGTGTTCTCCACAGACCACAGTTGGTTCGACGTGTTCGAGTCTGCACACATATAAATATACAGAAAAGCAAAATATCACATTCAGCAATTGTGTGTAAGTCAACAGTTTTCTACCGATTTAAAAATGATTATTAACCAGGATAATTGCAGATAATTTAATCATAAAATGCTGCTTAAACTAAGTCTTCAGCTTATGTTGAAGTAGGACAATGTTTCTTCTAAAACTCTGCTCTCTGCTTTCTAAGATCAGGATAGTTGGACCATGAAAACTAATTCAGTGGTGTAGTGGTTTTGGACCCAAATGCATGACACAAGTCTGACAGGTTCAGTTCAATGATTTACTAAAGCAAACAAAAGCGAGCACACTTACTAGTTGAGTGGCTGAGTCCAAAGAAACCAAGATAAACGATCCAAAAAGAACACAGTAATCCAACAGAATAATCCAACAAAGTACGATCCAAATGAGGCAGGGCAGGACACAGAACACAACTACACACGATAATAACTGAGACAGAGCACGACAAGCTACAATGACCGTACGGGGACTGAACAGAAACACCAAACACATATACACCAGAGACTAACGAGCAGGCGGGAGCAACACAGGTGAGAGGGATCAGGACTAACGAGACAGGCAGGCATAGAGACAACAGAGAGACAGGCATGCAGAGGAATTACTGGGAGAACAGACATAAAACGGGTTACTGAACACAAGGCACTGGCAACTGACACAAGAAGAAACAAACTGGAACACAGAACAGACTAAAAACTAATCATACAGACAAACTTAGCAGGGAAACGGACTGAACTAAGACCAGAACACAAGATAACCACAAACACTACACAGAGTACACAGACCAGGAGTAAACACTAAAACATGAACTAAGACACATAAGTAAGAACCAAGACATGGAACCAAAACACAGACTAAATAACAGATACTGAACTGACCAATAAATAAACTCACAGAGAACTAAACTCAACAGAACAGAAGACGGGACTAAAGGGAGGGAGGGAGGGAGGACAGGAGGACGGCCATGTAAACAAAAGCCAGACAGTCCAGGTAGCAGACAGGGGGGCCAGACAGGGAACGCTCAGGCTGGCGGCCTGAGAACAGAGAAGGGGGGCGTAAAGTTCAGGGGGACGACCCAACAGGCAGAGCAGGGCGGGGGAACAGGGCAGGTAAGGTGCTCGCACTGCTCGGCCTAACATGCAGAGCAGGTCAGGAGGGCAAAACAGTTCAGAGGGCCGACCCAGAGGACGAGCCAACAGGCTGGGCAGAATAGGGGGGCAAAACAGTTCAGGAGGTCGTCCCGGAGGCAATCCCCAACAGTCCGGGCAGAATAGGGGAGCACAACAGTTCAGGAGGTCGTCTCGGAGGCAATCCCCAACAGTCCGGGCAGAATAGGGGGGCAAAAGAGTTCAGGAAGTCGTCCCGGAGGACGACCCAACAGGCCGGGCAGAATAGGGGGGCAAAACAGTTCAGGAGGTCGTCCCAGAGGACGACCCAACAGGCCGGGCAGAATAGGGGGGCAAAACAGTTCAGGAAGTCGTCCCGGAGGACGACCCAACAGGCCGGGCAGAATAGGGGGGCAAAACAGTTCAGGAGGTTGTCCCGGAGGACGACCCAACAGGCCGGGCAGAATAGGGGAGCAAAACAGTTCAGGAAGTCGTCTCGGAGGCAATCCCCAACAGTCCTGGCAGAATAGGGGGGCACAACAGTTCAGGAGGTCGTCTCGGAGGCAATCCCCAACAGTCAGGGCAGAATAGGGGGGCAAAACAGTTCAGGAAGTTGTCCCAGAGGACGACCCAACAGGCCGGGCAGAACTGGGGGGCGACGTTGTCCTCCTGAACGAATTCCTGAACTGTTGTGCCCCCCGGGAAACACCAGGAGTTTGGTCTCGCTGTGTATTGTGTAATTTGTGTGTGTGTGTGTGTGTGTGTGTGTGTGTGTGTGTGTGTGCGCGCTCACTGCTGGCTCCCAGCGCTATGATCAGAACCAGGATGACTGTAGCCGTCAGAGCAGGAAACAACCAGGGCCTGAACCTGGAGACTCCTGAGAACGAGACAGGACGAGGCTCTGACAGACAGACAGAGAGACAGACGGGAGGTGACTTTCATTTTACAGGAAAGACAAAACCACCAGCTATGTTCACAGAACACACACAGTTTGGTCACCCACGTGCACAGACGGGTGGGGAGGCGGACAGGTACCTTTGTTCCAGAAGGAGCTGGCATCCTCTTCAACATCATCATGGTATTCAGTCGTCATGTTGGTGTCTCCCTCTCTGTCTCTCTGCATCTCCCCTCTTCTTCTTCTTCACGCTGACAACCAGTCTGACTGTCCAAACACGGAGCCGAGGGTCATTGCCCACCAAAAACGCACTTTGAACTGGAAAACAATGTGTGGTGAAGCTCTGCTGATGTCACTCTGTCAGTCCGGACTAAAGCTTACCAAGGAAAGGCAAATGCTTTCTGAGGAAAGTGTGACACGCTTCCACTGTAAACCTGCAGCGAGTGAAAACAACCTAAATATCTTAAAATGTTGATTCTTTGGAGCTGCTGAAGTGTGTTTGTGGGGGATCAGCAGTTACAGTGTAACTTCTACTTGAAGTGTTAGAAGTGAAAGAAATGGGAAGTGCCAGCTGAGTGAAAGGGGGGGAAGTGGCTTTTAAAGTGTCAACACTCAAACAAGATAGTTAGAGTAGAAAATGCTGAGAATGTGTAGGTTGCAGCCGTCAGTGTGAGAAGTGTTGAAGTGTGAGAACTCAAAGAAGGTGACACTTGAGTGTAAATGCCAAAGGTGCTCAAAGGAGTTGAAGTGAATGGATGAGTAACCAGCAAACTCCACTGAGTCCCCATCCACACTACTCCGTTTTAGTTTACAAATGGAGAATTAAAACAAATACGATCTCCGTCCACAGCAGCTTTTTAGCTGCGTTTTGGAGTTGATCTCTCTACATTAAAAGACTCAAAACGCACATCTAGTGGCCGTTCATGTCCACTGGGCATGCAGGTGCCAGCGGAAATACTGAAACGCTACCCCGGAGTTTTAAAACAGAAATCAGGGTCGGCAGCGTTTCCAAACTTCTCCGTTTTAGTCCGGACAGGAGGTGCAAACGTAGCAAAAGGTCTCCGTTACAGTTGCACAGCGGCTGCCGGAGCCATTCATGGCCATTCTGGTCAATGCTCGTGAGTCCCTCTGCAGAGAACACGCAGCGAGTTTATTTGTGACGGAAGCAGAGTCGAGCAGCACACAGCAGATCGAACCAGAAGGAAGTCACAGAACGGCATAGAGAATCCATTCAATTTTCAAAATAAAATACCCTGTGCAGCCTCCCGATCATAAAACAATAAACACAGTTAAAGCGGGTAAAAAAAACCAAACCATTTACCTACGTAGCCTACTTAATCACAGTAGAAGCACAAAAAGCAAAATCAGGCAAAAAGCTCTTATTCTGAAATGCTCCCTGTGGAATATGCAGCTGAGCAGTCAAACAAATGTATTAATGTTTTTATTTTGTCTTCTGAGTTTCTATTGTTAGCTCATCAGAGACGTTATCCAGTCTGTCAGCACATATAACAGCAAGAGGCAAGGCAGGTTTATTTCTGTGGCACATTTCAACAACAGGGCAACTCAACCTTTACAGAAAAGCAACACATTAAAAAAATACAGTTTAAAAAAGAGTCAACTACAAAATAATAACAGGTTAATAACGCACATCCTTAATAAGGATTTTGTAGAATTTACTTTCTATAATTGGTTAGGAATAATCCGGCTGTTCACCTTCCACTGTTCTGTTCTTGTTTTTAACTGATGAGGGTCAGAGCTGATCAGTTTGTGGTGCTCTGGTTACGATGTACAGCAGGGTGAACACCGTGTGGGTCTAGACACGAAGGCTGTGTTTCTGGCAGATGAAGCGCATCTTGATGGAGCAGTGCTGGTCGTTGAGGCGACCATTGAAGTGCAGGTGAGCACAGTCTTCACCACCAGGGCCCAGGCCGTGACCGTTCCAGTTGTCAGGCTGACCGGGAGCCCATCGCCTGGAGACACAAACAAGAAGGACAAGACAGTTTTAAGCAAACATCTTTAACTGAGTTTTCTTCCCAAATTTTGACGAGCTCGGAGGCCGACGGGGCGTACCTGCGCTCCATGGTGTACGGTGTCAGGTTGACCCACTCCCACCGCCCGGTCCTCCAGTCTGACAGACCAACCCAGAAGAACTGAGAAGCTGTCTCACGGATCACAAAGTCCTGAACAAACAGACTTGTTTTGTAAAAAACATCAAACACTGGTCCAAGTAGCATGTTAGCGTCCTAACATTAACATGCTAACTGTGACACCTGAAGTAAACTATGACTTTAAACATCATAAGTCTTGAATATAGTTGGTAGCTTCTGTTTTTGTGCTAAATGCTTAAAACAAATATGCCATCTTGTTATTGATGCTCCTTTATTTGGTCACGTTGTCTCCATCTGCTCGACTGGACCAGTGGAGATTATCAGGGGCGGATTGGCCACTTGGCAATTCTGGCATATGCCAGAGGGGCCGGACTATTTGTTTCGGGGTGGGCCGGTCAGATTGATATTAATATCAGTGCTTCCCACACATTAGCTTGAGGTATGTTAAGGGCCGCTCAAAATATTTGGCGACCTATTTAAGCATTTTGCAGAGAAACGCTGAGAGAAATTTTCACCGCGGGTGAAAACGGTATCACGGGTGAAAATCACGAGTGCTGTGTCATTTCGGCCCCTTCATAAAACAGCTCACTGCTGATGGAGAAAGTCAACAGGGCCGACATCATCACACCCCTCTTTTCACCAGCTCTTTTCAACACAAAGTGACGCCCTTGCTGTTACATCCAGTCGGCCTCCTGCTTGTATTATTTCACCATCTGTAAACAAATGTAGCCTAAGTAGTGAATGTGTGTTCGTGGGGATACGTGGTAAGGTGGGCTGGCGTCACTTCAGTGCCAGGGCTGAATTTTTGTCCCAGTCCGCCCCTGGCGATGAGCATGGCTAATTCAGGGTCAACAGTTAGGTTTGTCCTATAGAGGCTACCATAGTACATCTGTAAACAGGATGTAGTTTTAAACAGAGTTGGTGGTGTGTCCCCCTTTGTAGAGACCTAATCTAATACTTTATTTCATCTTCAAGTCATCTGATCTATTAATCACTCATGAATCCCAACGTTTCATTGGTTCGTTTTACACCTGTTGCCTTTTATTGGATGGATCAGGAGGACGCTGCTGTTGAATTCAACAAGTCCTCCGACCTAAACGACAACAAAGGTCGTTTATCCCTGCCACCTAAAACAACGCGTTCTCACTCCCCGACTCGTCACATATGGCTGCATGGTCAAGAGCCATCGTCGTCAGTTTGTAACGCACTGGGGATCCCTTTACCGTCCTAGTTCGACGCAGTGGGGAAAGCCCTGTAGTGTCAGTTTTTGATGGTAAAGACCAGGGTTTGTGTCCCGTGTGAAACAAAAAGTCAACATTAAGTATTTTTAGTTAGAAGAGTTACATAAATTGACGTAAGTTCCGTTAGTTAACTTACGTGTTAACTGACATACATAGTTATTTTAACCTAAACCGTGATCTTTTCCGAACCTTAACCAAGTTGCTACGTTTCACGACTTAATAACACGCCATTTCAAAATGGCGATGTTTCGAAACGCTAGCGTTTTATTTTGAAAGTCATTGCATTTTTCTTGTTGCTAACTTTACCGAAAGCTGTATATTTGTTGTTGCTAAGCGTTGCTAACTTTACCGCGGAGCCCTAAATTCAATAAATGACGCAAAAGGGGTACCCAGGTCGTTAAAAGGCGACACCAAAGGGCCTTGACCAAGCGAGTCGGGAGTGAGAATGTGTTGCCCAAAACGACACGTATGAGCGTTTCCCGTACCGTCCAGCAACAGGCGACTGGACTTTAACTACGTTATGTTAGCCACATTACCCATGTCACATGTCATTTTACAGGTTGTGCAACGGTCGCTGTTTAGTTAGGATTTGTAATTGTGGATAGGGTCAAATGAAGTAACTTACGTAAAGCCTAAAGTAAACCGTGACTACGGCTGCGTGGCGTTACGGCTTCGTCCTTGTTGCCTGAGCTGATTGCTGCCATTATAGTCAATGCTCGTGAGTCCACCTGACGCAGCAGCAGCAGTGCGTCCCAGACGCTAGCCACGTCAAGCAGCACAGAGCGGATGGAAACAGGCAGGAAGTCAGTCATAGAACTCCCAATCGTAAGAACACCAATAAACATTTAACAACATAACGCCTACTAAAATACAGTAGAAGCACCAAATGCAAAAACTGATTACCAAATCAACAAAATCAGGCAGGCAAAATGAATATTCTGAAATGCTCCTTGTGGGAAATGCAGCCTGAATTTGACGGAACGAAACGAGGTCACATAGAGATAAAAGGACAAGTTAATAACAAGTCAATAATGTGGGGCAGGCTGCACGCTGCGCTGCTGAGGCGCTTCCAGTGGACGCTGACGCCGGGCTACGGACGCATCAAAACTGTGTCGCAGCCATAACGTGGTGTCGTCAGTGGATTTCAGGAGTAAGTCATTTACTTGGTTTCACATGGGGCTCTAACGTCGTTCTCCGGGCTTTGACCCATCCCACCACTTGCTACCGTTGTACGGCCACTAGGGGCTGCAGACACAGCAAACGTGAATGTGGGTCGTGTCCTTACAGATAAGCTATGTGGGCGTCTTTCTGGCGAGGACAGTCTCGTTGAATACGCGTACTCTGCAGCAGGACGGCTCCATCAGCAAAGAAAATACAGAAGTTCGTTTGTGAGGTATCTTGGGTGTTTTGACCGGCTGGTCAAAACACCTAGAGGAAAAGTCTGGGACGGTCTGGTGAACATGGACTACGTTATGTCGGGGAAATCCATCTCTGCGCACACCTGGATGCAGAAGGACTTTATACCACACCTGACAGACGGACAGACAGACGTACGGACAGGCTGTCTCACCCACGCCTTGTCCGTGTGGACTATGAGCAGGTGAGCATCCTCTTTGTCACACCAGTCTCTGGAGTTGTTCCAGGACAGGGACAACGTGCTGAAGAAAAAACAGTCGGATTCGAACTTCTCCCAACCAAGAGGACAACAGCCGTCCACCGCTGAGCCTGAGAGACAGAGAGGGACAGGCGTGAGCGTCTGTCGGTCTGTAAATGTGTAACTTTAAATGTTTCACTGTGTGTGTCACTGTACTGTTCTTGATGATGTGTTCAAGGGAACATTTGAGGGAGGCGACCGCCTTGCTGAGAGAATCCAAGGCGGACAGCTGCTTCAACGCATCCGACACTAAACACAACACACAGACAGTAAATACACACACAACACACAGATCAAATATAAAGAAGGCGCTTCACAGTGTTCTAAAAAAAACACAAGACTTTAGGAAAAAGAAAGTAACTACTAGGCATTTTAGAGGAAAGCAGATTTTATTTATCCTCCTCAGAGAGGAATCCCCTCTCTGTGGGTAAAACACACTCATGTGCTGCTTATTTCCTCCATCAATCGATTGATTGGTTTGTAAAGATTCCTTTACCCAAAGCCCAAAATGACACCTTCGATTATTAAAATCTTAAGTACACATCTACAGAAGGTTTCTTTTGTCATCTGAGGAGGAACAACAACAACAAGGTATAATAATAAAGGAATGTAATAATACAACTAGGACGTGTAGGTGGCTCAAATATAACTGTTTAAACTTAGTAAATATTGTTCTTTAAATTACACAGAACAAGGAAAAATATTTCCCCCTTTGCTAAAATGCCAAATGACTCCCTTGTTCGTGGAGGTCTTGTTAGTAACAGACTGAAGCGAGCTCTGCAGTGAATCTGCACTGTGAAGTGCTGCCTGCAGCGGTACGAGCACACTGATTGCTTCAGTCAGACAGACCTGAGGCCAGCTGGACCTTGTTGTTCTCCACAGCAAACTGCAGCCGCTTAGCCTCATTAGCTGTTTCTGGAAGGAAGGACAGGAAACTGAAAGATTCAGCACGATGTGATTACACATAAAATGACAGTTGCTTTTGTCTCTTCGTCCCTGACTGATATTTTCTGTAATCCCCCACTCTGTAAGGCGAGACAGTCAAATAAGCTTTAATGCCAAATTTAGTCATATCACAATAAAACTTTACCACTTGATTAAACATAAATACAAGCTTGATTTATGTATACATTTTTAATATACAACTCAGGTATTTTCTCATTAAATATACACTCATATGCATACCACACAAATCCATTTTCCAGCACTTTGATAAGAGTCAGATTAATTTTGGGGGTTTTATTGTGATAATATACCAAAAGGCCAGACATTTCTAGAACAGTTTATCAAAATATACATATAAAATATATATTAAGATATATCAAGATTTTTCATGGATTTATTGAAAATGTGACACTCCTATGTGTGATTGACTTTTCCCCACTATTTTACAGATATAATGCCCCAAAAATGAGAATAATAAAAAGTATTTTTTTTAAACTCTGTAAATGTCTTGATATAAGACCTTAGAAACAGTGTGATGACACTCAAACCTCTTTGAAGGATGAGGAAAATGACTTGGCGTGCAGGAAACATGTCATTTAGAGAAAACGGCTTTGCCAGCTCAATAGAAACGCACTTAGCATAAACATTACTGTTTGTCAAGAGAACACATCTCTTATAGATATTCGGTCCAGCTAACATTGTGCTCTAGAAAACAGACTTTCAAATGAAATGTAATTCTATACGGAGAGTTTTAAAAAGACCAGTCAAACGTCATCATAGAAAAGACAAACAAAGATGAAATATACGTCTGAAGTTGACGGGCTGAGTGTAAAATAGACAAAAAATAATGTTTATAGATATTATTCAAAGATTTTTTGTACATTTTGTGAAAGTAGCGTCTCACCTTAAATGGACTTTTCAAGTGCTTTGATTTGAGCTGTAACTCTTGTACAACATCTCCCAAGCAAAGAATCACTTTAAGCACCAGATTTACTAAATCCAAACAATGACAAAGTAAATACTGTAAATCTTCAATGAAAAGCTTTTAGTTGCCTCACTGACTGTATATCTGGTACAAGCCTTTTATTCTTTTCACATTAAACTCTCTGAATATTAATTTTAACTTTTTGGATTACCATACCGGAAAATCCGACGGAAAAATGAATTGTGGAGAATCTCTCTAACACGTATTACAATGTGTAGCATTCTGACATTTATGTGCAATCTGAGCAGCTCAGCTCAAGCAGGCGACCTTGTGGGCTTTAAGAGGTTTTATACATCCAAAGAACTCCTTTAAAAACCAGACCAGGCGTCTAACTAAGACCTGTGTTTAGGCCAGGCCAGTAACAGGGACATGCATGTAATTGGGACCAAACTTTCAATTTAGGCTTTGGGGTAAGTTAAAAATTTTTTTAAAAATACTGTCTCTAGCACGAGTATTTTGTTTTTCATTATTTTCTTTTCCTGGCTTCTCTAGTCCTGATCAGACAGGACTCACTCTGTAGGGTTAAAACAGTGATGTGCACCAGCCTGCTTTTATTTGGAAAAGCCTACACTTTACTGGTTCTTCCTGGAACTTAGATGTAAGTAAAGAAGAAGAAAACAAAAATACAGTGAAAAAAGGAAGTAACTACTCGGCATTTCAGAGGAAATAAGAATCACCACTCGTGACTGTATCAAACTTTAGTTTATTAATATTTTCATTATGGATCAATCTGCTGAGTGTGTGTGTGTGTGTGCGTGTGTGTGTGTGTGTGTGTGTGTGTGTGTGTGTGTGTGTGTTACCATGAGCCTGCTGCAGTGAGGCGTTCAGGGACTGGATGATGTCGCTCATGTTGGAAACAGTCTGGTCCACAGTCCACAGGCGATTCGATGTCTTTGCGTCTGATCACACAGAGACAGAAACTACAGCACACGTAACCAAAGTGCGTTTCTGCTACTTACGTTTTTAAACACTACATGTATGACTGGTTAGATTATTCAGATAAAATCATAAAAGCCAAACTCAATAACTAAAATGTATTTTCATAAACCTGAAACCCTGTAAAGTCTTTAAAGGTCCAGTGTGTAATATTTCTGAGGATCTAATGACAGAAATGCAATATAAGATCCATAACTATGTTTTCAGTGGTTTATAAAGACCTCACATAATAAACCGTTATGTTTTTATTACCTTAGAATGAGACATTTATATCTACATACACTTACATGGACGTCACCATGTTTCCACAGGAGCCCAAATGGACAAACTGCTGGACAAAGTGTGTTTTCGACACTACGTTGAATACGTACAAAGAAGTAGTAGTAATAGTAGCAGTAGTAATCTGGTTTGTTAGAAGTAAGAAGAGAAGTGAAATTTGGACAATTGGAAGACCACATGTATTATTAAGCATACTACCGCGGTCAGGCACCGCAGGCCACCGTAGCTTCTCCTGCACGTTTGCAAAGGGAGCGGTGAGTGAGCCGTTGGTTGCAATCAACAACCCTCACCACTAAAACTTACACACTGAACCTCTAAATTAGCTGTGACAACAAAAAAGAGGCAGAGCCAGCTAATAAAGGCAAGCTGGAGAGCCGGTTTTCCTGCGACATGGCAGAATCATTTATATATTTTATATAAACATATATATATATATAT
>NC_060161.1:37964205-37985005 GCF_021292245.1 Micropterus dolomieu
TTTGGATGTAGCGGTGTCCCCGACAAAGGATTTACATTGTCGAATCAGAATTGTCATCGATTAGTCGACTGATAGTTGAATCGTGTGTCTGTGTCTGTGTGTGTGTGTGTGTGTGTGTGTGTGTGTGTGTGTGTGTGTGTTACCATGAGCCTGCTGCAGTGAGGCGTTCAGGGACTGGATGATGTCGCTCATGTTGGAAACAGTCTGGTCCACAGTCCACAGGCGATTCGATGTCTTTGCGTCTGATCACACAGAGACAGAAACTACAGCACACGTAACCAAAGTGCGTTTCTGCTACTTACGTTTTTAAACACTACATGTATGACTGGTTAGATTATTCAGATAAAATCATAAAAGCCAAACTCAATAACTAAAATGTATTTTCATAAACCTGAAACCCTGTAAAGTCTTTAAAGGTCCAGTGTGTAATATTTCTGAGGATCTAATGACAGAAATGCAATATAAGATCCATAACTATGTTTTCAGTGGTTTATAAAGACCTCACATAATAAACCGTTATGTTTTTATTACCTTAGAATGAGACATTTATATCTACATACACTTACATGGACGTCACCATGTTTCCACAGGAGCCCAAATGGACAAACTGCTGGACAAAGTGTGTTTTCGACACTACGTTGAATACGTACAAAGAAGTAGTAGTAATAGTAGCAGTAGTAATCTGGTTTGTTAGAAGTAAGAAGAGAAGTGAAATTTGGACAATTGGAAGACCACATGTATTATTAAGCATACTACCGCGGTCAGGCACCGCAGGCCACCGTAGCTTCTCCTGCACGTTTGCAAAGGGAGCGGTGAGTGAGCCGTTGGTTGCAATCAACAACCCTCACCACTAAAACTTACACACTGAACCTCTAAATTAGCTGTGACAACAAAAAAGAGGCAGAGCCAGCTAATAAAGGCAAGCTGGAGAGCCGGTTTTCCTGCGACATGGCAGAATCATTTATATATTTTATATAAACATATATATATATATATATGTGTGTGTGTGTGTGTGCACACTCACTGCTGGTCCCCAGTGCTATGATCACAATCAGGAGGACGACAGCTGTCAGAGCAGGAAACAACCAGGACCTGAACCTGGAGAGTCCTGGAAACGAGAGTCCTGGGCGAGAGACAGAGGGAGCATCTGACAGACAGACAGACAGACAGTTCATCACTTTATCGCATCATGTTTTGTTTAAAATATTTTCAGCACACGGAGCAGCCCACCTTAGGTAAACTATTCCCTGTCAGTGTTTCACCATTATACCTGATGTTTCTGGATTGTTGTTGTTTGGATGTTTTATTTTGTATTTGTGTGAGAACCACTGCATTTTCCACAGGGAGTTTAAATTGTTTATTAAACTATTAAGAAAGAGGAGGAGGAGGATTTTCTCAGCCTTTCAGTTTCTCACAAGCAGCGGAGGCATTTTTCCATTTCGGAAAGACACATCCGACCTGCAGGGTAGTTAATGCAGTGGCGTGCTGTATAGCAGTGATAGTCCACGCCGTGTTTAGCGTTAGTGAAGCACTGCAGCAGCAGACGGACAGACGAACAGATACCTTTGATCCAGAGGGCGCTGCTGTCCATCTCGTTGTCATAATGGTTGTCTGTCATCATGACAGTGTCTCTCTGTCGGCTGTCCTTTAAGATGATGGTCCTCACTCTGTCTGCCTAAACAGCCACCAAACCACAATCAACTGAGGATATCATCCGTTTAGAAATCATTAATAAAGAACCTGCCTCACAATCTCAATGGGTTTTTATAGTTTTTTTTGTTTATTTGTTTATTTATCAGGGACAATGCAAAAGAGACACATTGTAATAGGTCACTATAACTAATTTGCAACCCCTGTCCCTGGTTAGGCTACATACATCATCATTACCAAGAAAACAGAAACAATCAACAAACAAACAAACAACAAAAACACACCCATCAGGAAAAAACAAAATAAATAGTCACATTATATACATATATCTGTGTAAATGTCCATTTATAAGTGCGTCTGCACAAGGCATGATTTGGTTTTGTTTCAGCCAGAGTTTCACCTTTTCATTAAATGTTTTCAGATTGGTTTGTGTTTTTATTTCTGTTGGTAGGGCATTCCTACAATGGATCCCTTTTACAGAGAAGGATTACTGACCGAAAGTGGTTTTGTGCTGTGCCACCTTGCAGTTGCCACTTGCTGATCCCCTGGTGGTAATTCTATTAGTATTTGTTTTTGTCACATATGGACAAAGTACAGCTGGAGCGAGATTATTCACACATTTAAAAATCAATTTGATAAAAGAGAACTTAATAAAACAATCATAACTAAGCATATTATACTTTTTCAGTATTATACAATGATGCCATTTCATTTGTTTTTGATCCATTATTTTCAGTGCTTGTTTATGTAGTGATATAATAAGTTTAAGAGTTGACTGTGAAGCCTGGCTCCATACAGTAACACAATAAGAAAGATGGGAGAATATAATGGCATGCATAAACAGTTGAGATGCCTTGAGGGGTATATATTGTCTAATCACTCTGAAACAGTTCAAATCCTTTCTTCTCATGGAAAAACATATTGACACAGTCTTTGTCAGATTCAGAGTTAAGTGATTGTTTTTAAGCCATAGAGAGACTCCCTCCATTTCGCTTGTTAATATCTCTGCTGCTACACAAGGGGTTTTGGCTGTTACATAGCTAACTGTGTCATCAGCATACATCTGACATCCAGTTTTTTTACAACTTGATGGTAAGTCGTTTATGTATAGGCTGAAGAGCAGTGGCCCCAAAATCGAGCCTTGTGGAATTCCCATTGTAGATTGTCGGGGGGTTGAATATTCTGCATTGATTTTAACACACTACTCTCTTGATTCGAGATAGGATGCAAACCAGCCAGTTGCTTGCTCAGAAAAGTTAAAAGTACTTAGTTTGTTCAAAAGCACTTCACGGTTCACAGTATCAAAGGCCTGTTTAAGATCTATAAACACTGCTCCAACTACATTACCCTTATCCAATGAGGACTTGATGTGTTCAGTGAGGTAGCAGTTGGCCATTTCAGTCGAATACCCTGGTCTAAATCCAAATTGTTTAGGATAAATAAGTAAATTATTTTCAAGGTGGTCAAACAGTTGTTCTGCAACATTTTTTTTCCAGGATCTTTGAGAGAACTGGTAGAATAAAGATTGGTCTATATGTAACAGAGTTTAAAAAGCACCTTAATAATTCATATTTTCAAATTTGCATCTGTGGATTTTATCTATCATTTAATGATTTTATTGAATATTTGTGAATTTTATCTCATTGAGTGGTTTTTATTTATCTTTATTTTTGCTATTTTTTTCTGTGGAAATGTCCTTAGCTGCACACTATCCCTTTTGTACCTCCTAAGCTTCCGTAGCGTGTGACCAATGTAGCTCGTCGGAGATTTCAGCGTCTCTTCCCTTGAGTTAACGTATTTTTGTATGTTTCACTCTCAGTCATTTAAATCCAAGACGAGTTTAAATTAATTGCGACTAGTAAAACCAAAACCATTAACTAGACTACTAAAACCAAAGATAAAATAAAATGAGTTCAAACAACCTGTCTCACCTTAAAGTCTCTCGTAGAAACAGTCCAGCTGGAAAGAAGAGTTGTTTTCTGTCAGACTTCTTCAGAAACAAGAAACTCTGTTTCCTCCTCCCGTCAACATCTGTAAAAACTGTCCGGTCATCATTTCAGAAATACTTCTGGGCCAACGTTTCATAATTTCTCAGATGTTCAGATCTCTGCAGCCGAATATTATTTTCTCTGCTTCCTATGAATCACCCAGAGATTTGCTGAAGACACCAGAACTTCCCTTTTTATTCAGTTCACACTTCCTCAAATGAGTCCAAAAGGTCCACATCAAACTGTGGGAAGTTTACAAACATGAAGATTCAACCTTTAACACACAGGGGGAAAACATGTTTACTCAGAAAAGCTTTTATTGCCAAGTATTCAATTCAATTTCAATTCTATTGATATAGCGTCAAATCACAACAACAGTTTTCTCACAGCGCTTTTCATCAATCAATCAGAGCAGGTCTAGACTCTATGATGTTATTTACAGAAGCCCAACAATTCCCACCAAGAGATCCTGGCATAGGTTCCTGGGGAGTGAAGGGCCATGTTTACAGCGTCGTCTTTTGTAGACGAACTGCAGGGGGTCCAGGAGTGGGTCTGTGATGGATTATAGGTGGTACAACACAAGGCGCTGAAAGGACTTCTTAACCACAGAGGTCAGGGCAGGGGGGCCGCCAGGAATTTTGGTCCCCATGACAAAAAAAATCAAATTAGACCCCCTCTGCGCAGGTGTTGTCACTACTTCTCTAGGACCTAACTGTCCCATCAAAAGCTTTACATAACTCTAATTAAAGGCTTGCAAGTGTCTGGCTTCTTGTAGTGCAATATTAGTACTAGCACAAGAGGATGCAGGTCACTATTTGCTTCTCAAATAAATTGCCCTTCATGATGGGAATAATAAAGTCTGTATCTATAGATGTCATTTAACGGCCATAATTCAATCTAAATGAACGTATCAAACTGGGTTATTTTAATATAGTCTGTAACTTACATGCAGGCTGAGGTAAGCTGCTGTCCAGCATCCAGTACAGACAGGGAGGTGTTTTTTTATTTTATTTATTTCATAATGATCATTAGGTGAGAAAATAATTTGTGTTTGAATTTCTGTCATTAAGAAATATTTCATTGTATTTTTTTTTTGTTATGGTAAAAAGAGCAAGAGTGAGATAGAGAAGAAATCCCTGGAACGACGCTAACTCATTAACACCATGCTGCTCCCCTTCTTCACTGGGACAGGGAGGCTACAGTTATGGGGACACTGGGCTGCTGCTGACTCACCTGTTGTTAGTCTGCTAAAAGGGGCGAGCACAATGATTTAATATGAATATCTTGCTAAACGTTTCCCTGCACTGATTAAGTGTTGATGAAATGTTGGCTAACACTAGTCTGCAGCTAGCTAGCTTATTTCACTGTGGACATTAAGCCAACAGGTTAACACCTCTCTCAGACTAAAGGCTGCCCACCTGTTGGTGAAAAACTGGGTTACAGATTGACATCCTTTTCTTTGTCTTGCTTGTGATCACTGTGTTTCTGCCGTATCTACTGACTGCATATAAACACCGTGAGTGCACTGAGGCAGGACCAAACCCTTTCATGCAGATACAGGGGGGTGGTCGGTCAATGTGGAGGTTTACTTTTTGGTCAATGGGGATTTTTTTACTTTTACTGTCAAAAACAAGTAAAAACAAAGCGATCATTCTTTTTATTATTACATTTGGAATATATTTAATGTCTGAACATAGAATATTAAATATTCTAAGTTTCTGCTTTCATTTTCATTTTCTGCAGCCATGCTAGCAGCTCTGTGGGGCTGTACTGAGGCTTTATGATACATGAAGTTAAAAGAGTAGGCTACTCATTGTGACAGGATGAGGTTTTTCCCTCCCTCTTACCTGTGCAGGGGAAGGCGCACCAGCACACCTGGGGCTCATCCCCTTTGATTGGGAGAGGTGGGGGCTCTATTTAAGCCTGTGACTCGGGTGTGGGCTGGTGTGCTGCACGCCTGTTGCGGCTGCCAGAGGTTGTCAGTTTACTGCGCAGGACGTCTATTTTATTTTATCCTCGTGCCTCTCTGTTTGTTTTGCCGTGCGGGTGGTGTCGTCCCACAGAGCAGACTTTGTTCGGCCGTGGACGCTCCCCGTGTGGATAGATGAACACCTGGGCTGCTGGCGTTGGGTGCCTCGGTGAGCTGCATGCCTCCCTGTTCCGACCCATTTGGTGTTTATCAAGGTCAGACATAGTCTTGTTTGTTATAGCTGGGTGCTGTGGGGTTGCAGGGATTGCGTGCCTCCCTGCCGGGTCTGAGGGTGGCCTGTCCTGTAAAGTGCCTTCTTTACCTGTTTGCTAAAATTTATTGCGGCCCCGTTTTAATGGTGCGTTTTCAAATCACAGCGGGACCGACCTGCAGCCTTGTGCAAGCTGCTGCCGGGTGCCACTGTTATCTGAGGGGTTAACACGCTTTCTCCTCCCTCTCTTGCTGTCCTGGATACCGGTAGAGAAACTGGCTGTACACTGATACAGAAAGTGTCTGGATATGTGAGACTGTCCTGGATGCACAGAGCTGGTTTGGACCGATGCGTCTAAGTGTTTGAACATCCAGACATTGGCCTTGTAAATATTGGTATTTACTGGGTACATATTGCATGTGGGTTTTTGTTCTTCTCCTTGTGATTGATTTTGATTCTTTAATTATGCATGTGGCTTTGTTTTGAATTGTGTTTTTATTTTGTTTTCTAATAGAGCAGGTGTTGCTATTTTAATATATGACATGATAAATGTATGTTTTGTTTTTTTTTTTATAATTTATTGTCTCTGACACCTAATTTTTGATAAACGGATCTGTGTCCTCTAAAGGTTGTGGGCCTATCCCAAGTGGCTTTGTCAGACATTTTTAGCTTCTTAAAGGTCATAGGCCGCTCGCACTGCCATATCTTAGTTCATTAATTAATCTAAATCTTCACAAAAACTGCTGTGTACATTACCCACAATGCAACCAGGCCACCACCATTTGTTTGAGAGGGGCGTATGTTCCGCTAGTAGCGGCTAATGGAGTCTGGTGAGCTCACTACTTTCTAACTTTTATATAGCCCCTGTTCCACTGCACAGTACCGACTCGACTCGCCTTTGTTTGGTTTTCCACTGTGGAACAACCCCCAGGACAGAGGGACTAAAGAACTGTGTTGTGTTCTTGATAATTATGGACTGACTCAACATGTGACGAGGCCCACGCACAATAAGGGGCACACTTTGGTCATCTCCAAGGGTCTGGATGATGTTGCTCTCTCTGATCATTCCTGTGTTTTCTTTGAGAGTGCTATCTGCGTGCACACAAATGTTAAAACAGAGGTGATCACAAAACGGCATATCACTGAAAACACTAGTGAGAAATTTATTGAGGCTTTCTCCTCAACACCCGCCCTCTCACGGGTCTCAGTCAATGAGCTTTTAGATAATTTCAGTTCTAAAATTACAAATGTTATTGATGCCATTGCACCAGCCAAGGTGAAGGTGGTCTCTGGTAAGAGAAGATCTCCATGGAGAAATGCCACGCTGGTTAGAACTCAAAAAAGAGAGTGTCGAAAAGCTGAAAGCAGGTGGCGGAAAACAAATCTCCAGGTTCATTATGACATCTATAAAGAGAGACTTCGCATTTATAATTTGGAGCTGAGAAATGCAAGGCGGTCCTTCTTCTCTGACATCATCACCAAAAACACTAATAATGCACGTTTGCTGCTGTCGACAGGATAAACAACCCTCCTGTGTCTGTAGCCTCTGAACTTCTATCCACCAGGGCCTGCAGTGAATTTGCCTCCTTCTTCACAGACAAAAGTCAAACAATTAGACAAGCAATCAGTGCCTCCATGTCAGTAACAGGATATATCTTGTCCCTGTGTCCACTTAAAAACAATTCATATAGCATGAGACAATTTGATTCTATTAACCATAAAAACCTGAAGGACATAATACAACATCTGAAATCCTCCTCATGCTGACAGCTGCAGTCATTAAGCCACTCTTAAAAAAGAGCAATCTAGACCGGTAACTAATGAGAAAATATAGGAAAGCAAAATCTGTTACTGTAACTATGCAGATGACACAAGCCTGATTAGAGCTGACGGGTTGCTACAAACAGGACCAGCCAAATATCTTCTAGTATTTTCAACCAAGTTCAGACATGGGAGTGGGTTGTTCCACTGATCTACAGGCGGCAGCGCCGCATCAAGAGAGGCAGTGAAGAGCAGCAGTGAAGTAAATATGTGCACAAACAAGGTATTATCCAATTTATATGTATTTCATCTTCTTTGTAAATGTCTCACGAGGATGGAAAAACTTCACGGCGCTTTAAAGTGACTTCCAGCTCACAGTTTATCTGGTTCTCTCAGAGCGTTCAGAGGAGACGCTGTAAAAACCCACTGAACACAAACTCCAATCAGACTTTTACTAATAATTTCAAACTGCTGAGGTTCGTTTCTCATCATTTAATATTCTGGTTACAACATGTGGCTGTAAAGTGTCGTGAGCAGCAGGTGACGCTCTGCCCTCCTTTAAATGGATCTGCGTGACGAGGTCAGAGGTCAGCTCTCAGTGAGGTCATCGTTGAAGTGGAGGAGGATGGCGGGGGTGAAGAGGTCGCGGTCCAGCCGCACCTGTGTGAGCTCGTGGTCGTCGTCGAGGACGTTGTTCTCGCTGAGCGTCTTGCTCATGTCCAGGCTCGCTCCGTCATGTTTCCAGGTGTAGCTGCGGGCGTGGGAGTTGTAGCGCAGGTAGCGCTGCAGGATCTCGTCCAGAGTCTCCTCCGAACACACCTGAGGAAGAGCAGCGGGCCGTTAGTCGTCCCAAAGCTCAGTCTGGTGTTTCTGTGGCAGTCAGAGGGAACTGCTAAAGATATCTTATCACGTGGCCGACGACGGGTACTTTCCCGTATCTACTGTGTACACTGTATGGACAAGAGTACTACCGAATACCTTTGGTAGGGCAGCGTATTCATGGTGTGGAGATCTGAAAGCTACAGCAGACAGTTTAGACAACGGCACATAAAGAAATGGTTTTTAGTTGCGAGTCAGTGTCTGACCTCACAGACACTGAACAGGAAACAGAAACGCATCTTGTAGAAAGCCGTCCTAGAGGAGAGGAAGCTAGTTAGAGCTGCAAGGTAGGACCAACTCCACATAAATGGTTCTATAAAGGGATAACATGATTATAAACGGCGATTAAAAGCCGTCTAGCTCGGCGAGATGAAAAGTGGTTGCTAGGTAACAGACATAAAAGTTGATAACTGATGTTGGATTGAGTATATGTATTATATATATATATATATATATATATATATATCTCTCTCTCAATAAAACAGTTACTGATCGACTAAAACGTGTTTAAATTAGTGGCTTAAACAGACGCTGCTGTTTGGGGCGGAGCCACATGACACCAGCAGGTGTGTGTGTGGACGACCTGCTGTCACGCCCAACTCCTCACATGGACAAGACCCGCTGGCATCGGCTTGTAACGCACTGCGAAGCCCTGTAGTGTCGCCTTTGAATGCTAAAGTCTGAGTAAAGGGGACACGGGGAGAATATGCTAACTCCGCACAGAAAGGCCGGGGTTTGAACTGCTGCTGTGAGGCGACAGTGTTGACGTTGTTGTACTACTTTACTAATCCCACTTCGGGCGATTCGTTTAGAGCAACATGTTTGAAAAAGCACATAATGTAAACTCACAGCATACAAGCAGCAGCCAGTGTGTGCACATCTGAAAACCCCTTAAAAGAGCCTACAGGGAGTTTAAGAGCCTGATCGACGTAGAGATGAAGGATTTGGAGTTCATTTTGCACGCAGGTGGAGCAGGACGCCGCCCAGACGGCAGAGAACAGAGAGAAGTCACCTGCCAGGGCACGTCCCAGAGAGGATAAAACACCTGCTGCCTTCTGGGTGATTTGGCGGTTAGAGAGAGCATGAAGGTTTTTACAGCATTGTTCAGGCTGATCCTGTCTTTAACTGTCAGACTGATAAAAGAGAAGCTAAATTAAAGACTCATTCAGTTTGCGGAGCAGATGAATTCTCTGCTGCGTCACGATAAGCTCTGTGTTTATATTAATTTAAGATTAAACAGATACGGGACCTTAGAGGAGTGACAACAATATGGATCTTATAATAATGGATATTTATTGTTGCTTGACCTCGAAGCCCTAAACATCAAAATCCGACTCTAAAGAACTTGCAGGGCGTTAAAATTTGACGCCTGGTGGTCCGGACCGACCTGCAGTCGCTGCTCCTGCGACGTCAGCGTGTTGATGACCCGGATCCACCTGGTTTTGGCGGACAGCAGCCCCACCTCGTAGCGTTTGTCCGCCCACCAGGGCTGGCTGACGTCACAGGCCCAGTCGGAGCGAGGGCCGGCGGGGGGCACGTGCACGAAGCGGCCCCTGGGCGTGTAGTACCTCACGCAGTTGGTCAGGGGGTCTACGTATTTCTGGACCTGAGGACAGAGGACAGGTGCACGCAGGTAAACGCAGGGCCGGAGAGCTGCTCACTGATTGGCTGGTTTGCTGGACGAGCGCTCACGTCTTTGGTTTCAGGGTCGAACCAGCTGCTGATGTCCTTTCCTGCAGACTCCATGATGGGCAGCAGGAGGGCGTCCCCTGCAGGGAGACACGGGAAACTCACAGGAGGTATTTATCCTCATTTCATTTGAAATACACTTTATGTGTATTTGTACACACATTTGGACCATGAGAGGTGATGCATTAAGGTGTAAGCAGTAGTTTGACGGAGGTGACTTAAAAAATACTGAGTAGTTTCATATTTTATAAACTGGTCATGTTTTTTGTGTCTGATCTTAATCTGGAAGGTAATAAGTAGAATAAGATGTAATTACTAACATAGTAATGATAAAATAAAGTACTTTAAATTGTATTCAAGTAAATGTACTTGGTTACTTTCCTCCACTGCTTCTCTCATCTCACTGTTTTAAAACTGTAGTTATTTTGATCAGGTTTGGTTGGTGGAATGAAACTGTACTTTTACTTCTACTCCACATCTCAGAGGGAAATATTGTACTTCACTACATTTATCTGGCAGCTTTAGTAACTTTACAAATTAAGATTTTTTTGACATGAAGAGTTTATAAAACATGATGTTTTGTTATTAAATTAAACAGTTTGTACGAGTACAGCTGAAACTATCAGTCCATTAATCAATTACTGATTGTCAGAATATTAATTTGATGGTTGTTCTCATTATTGGTTTAAAACATTTTATGGTTCCAGCTGATTTTCCTTTAAACCATTTTAATATTCTTTGTGTTGATTGAAATATGTTGAAAGTTTTCTGGTACACACCAGACTCCACTACTCAAAACATTAATTTTAGTGTTTGTTAATAATGTTGAGGTTTGGACACAACAAGCATTGTGAAGGTGTCACTTTGGGCTCTGTGACGGCATTTCTCACTATTTACAGAATCTTTACGATTAATCGATTAATAGAGAAAATACTCAGCAGATTGATCTATAATTAAAATGATCATTAGCTGTATTTCTACAGTGTGGTATTAGTACTTTTACTTCCGTGCTTCCTGCTCACCTTTGTGCTGCTCCATCAGCGGGGTCAGGTCACACACTTTGCCCAGAAACGACACCCACAGGTCGGCGGCGGTGTTGTGAGCGGCCACCTCGGCGGGAGTGAAGTATTTCGGTCTGTCCATCACACGCGGACACCTAGTTCATGTTAAAAGACGCTGAAGCGGACAGAAATACCTTCAGTACACAATAAAAACTGCAGTTTAATCCGCTGTGAAACAGACAGACGACCCTTCAGTTCAGTCCTGTTGCTGATGCGTTACTGTGGCAACAAGCGGAGGGGGGCGGGGCCGACGACGTCATAAACAAATGTTTATACTATACTGATGTTTATAAATAATAATTATTGATTTAATACTATTTAAAGACTGATTCGTGACTCTTTACTTGAAACATTAATCATATTTATATTTTTATGATGTAAATGTTTTTATTTATGTATGAAGGGAATCACAAAAGACTTGAACATAAATTTAGTCCAAATAATTATTGATTTAATATGACTTTCTGTTGCACATCATACAATATATTCTATATTTAAAGACTGATTCGTGACACTTTACTCCTGAATGTCGTTTCTTGAAAGATTACTTATATTTACTGCCATTCTTCATGGTTATAAACTCAGCCTTAAGAAATACTTTTAAATATATTGGATGGTAATTATCTATTTTTTTATTTTGTTGTTTTAAATTTATTATATTCTACTCAAGAATGTGAGCTGACTTGGGGGGGTGTGACGATACAGACAGTTGGGTCACGAGAATGAGACTACAACATGTTTTAACACTAGTTTGAAGAAATATTCAACGATAATAATATCTAATAAGTACAATTTAATTACAAAGTGCTTCAGAGGCCACACGGGGAGAAAAAAGGACACAAAACACCGTCATTAAAGATAAAACACATGAGGACAAAAAATACAAATTAAAATTATAATCACAAATAAGTAGAACAGATAGGCAATAAAAATAAGACGAGAATCAAGAGCAACTTTCTCTAACTAAAATCTTTAAGATAAAACAGGCAGCTCAGATTAAATCAGGATACGTCTTCTAATGAGAGTGCGTTTTTAAAAGAGATTGTGAATTAAACTCTGAAAGCCTTACGTCCCCAGGCAGGTCGTTCCAGGGCCTCGGGGCCCCGACAGCAAAATCTCTGTCCCCTTTAGTTTTAAATCTAGACACAGGAAGAGACAGAAGGTCTCAAACCACACAGAGGTTCATGAAATAGAAGCGCTTAATGAAATATATTTTATAACAAACCACACACATCTTTCTTCTTTAGGCTCTTTAAATTGCATTGCATGTTTTCTTGTTGTTCGAGTAAACATTTCTTCAAAGCATTTTCATTTGTTAGTTAACTTGTATTGTTGCTATTTTTCAGAACATTTTTAACAAATGCTTTCAAAAAGTGGTGGGTCCCCGGCATCCCCACTGTAAATAACACTGTATTTATCTAAATATTTATCTTGTTGTGTCAAATGTATGGTATGCAGAGGAGAAGAAGAAGAAATGCATTTAGGACTCTTGTCCTTTTTCTTTTCTTCTTCCTTTCATAAGATGTAATACTTTCGGTTTACACTGTAACCGTGAATCTGAGTGAATAACGCTGTTCTGCTCGTTGTTTCCGTAAAATGAACTGAACGATTGAATTGAGAAGAATCTAACTAACAATGTGTCCATAATGACACAAGATTTAACCACTTAATATGCACGATGTAAGCAGCTTGGATCTCGCTCGAGCAGGTGACCCGGTGGGCTTTAAGAGGTTTGCTCTCCAATGAAAGTCTGTAAAAAGCAGAACCAGGTGCCCAAATGAGACCTGCCTTCATGTGACAAAACGTGTAGCCGCACCAGGCCAGTAAAAGAGACTGGGGTCTAATTAAAGTTTTACAGTAAACGCGTCAGTAGTAAGGAAATAATTAATTACAGTTGAGGGTTGATCTTCTGCTACGTCATGAACCATCCAGACCTCGCAGGTGGTCTGGGATCAGGTCTGCTTTCTGCGGTGATGGGTGTAACTAGTTAATGAAGTTTAGTTATGTAATTTAATTACACAATAACTGTCACTGTTTCAGTTACTGGGGGGGAAAAAACTGTGTAATTAAGTTACAGTTACTTATAAAAATGTTCATGATTACATTTGGGGGTTACATCTGAATATTTTCTGTAAAAAGCTCGGCTACATGTTGAACAATAATCATCTGTTTTCATGTGCACAGTGTCTTTATTTCTCATTTCCAGCCACAGCAGTAAAGTTTGTAAAGTTCTGATTGGTTCTCATGTTTGAATCAGCAGCGCCGCCCGTCTGCCAGTCTCTCAAGCTGTCTCTTTAGAAAATGTTTAACAGTTAAAAACAGTCATTGGAAATTTAGAAAAGTTATCAAAGTAATTAAATGTAATAATTTACAATTCTTTTGGTAAAGTAATTGAAATAATTTTAAAAAGGGTGATTATGTTTCCCAACAAACTAAACCTGGAGAAGCAGCGTTCAGTTTTCACTCCACATACAAACTCCCAGAAATGTATTATTTTGTTTTATCAACACGCACAAACAACTTTTACTGTTTTATTTACTTATTTAATGAAATTTATATGTAGCTTTGGCAATATTGTTGTCATACATTTATGCCAATAAAGCTAATTTGAATTTGACTGAAGACTTTTTACCATTGCCTTTAATTAAATCAAATCAGACTATCGGTCAACTTTTTCTGTCCTGTTTCAACCTGGTTTTATTTTCCATTTAACTCTTCTTAACAATTGTATTTAAATGTCTTTTTTGTGTTTCCCTATGTTCCTTTTATGTTTAATGTGAAGCACTTTGAATCGCCTTGTTGTTGAAATGTGCTGCACAAATAAACTAGTGAAATAATAATATGACAGTAGAACAAAGTGGTAATATGATGATGTATATTTAGCCTAATGAAGTATTGTCAGTGTGTTCAGCCCCGCCCCCTCCCTCTCTCTCTCCCCACGCTGTCTCTATGTCTCTCTCCCGCTCTCTCAGGAATGCATCAGACGTGGCAAAGATTCACTTTCTCCATTTTTCACGAACTTTCTGCAGCCCGAGGCCACGAAATGAAAAAACAAAACCCACAGCCACACTCAGTTTCCATCTGTCCTCCTCTGATTGCTCCGTGTGCCCGTCAATCAACACGGTCGCGCTTCTCATTGGCTGACGCCTGACGGGCGGGCGTTCTCGCGTCTGTTGACATGTTCTTATAAGTCGGAGCGTGAGGTATCGCGATGTTTTAAAGCCTTTCGGGAGGCGGAGAGAGGAGCTGATGGAGTGAAGACGGCGGAGGAGAAAGAGGAGTAAAGTGAAGCTTTTCAGTCTGAGCAGAGCCGCGAGTTCAAACAGCAGCCATGTCGTCTGCATCTTCTTCTTCTTCTTCGTGTCTTGTCCTCGGCCTGCTGGCTCTCGCCTTCCTCAGGAGCTCCGAGGCCGAACAGCGGAGGCTCTCTGCAGGTAAGGCCGCTCCGGAGGGTCCCCTGCCCGGCCGGGCGGACCACCCTGTCCCGCTGGAGCCGCGGGGCTCCGGCTCTCTTTGCTAACTGTTGCTAACTACACCGTGGTTCACTTTTACACCTCATGAACTGTTTCATCAGAGACATATACTCTAGACTGTGAGATTAAAAGGTGTTAACTCTTAGTTTTAGCTGAACAAGACCCTCCAACTTTTAGCCCGGAGGCTACCGAGTTAGCAACAGATCGACACTGTGGTGTCGTTACTGCATAAGTTAGTCTGTTGGTCGTTCAACAAGCTGCACTTCAAGATGTCAGAAGGTCTGAAGTCCACGTGATGGATTTAAACTGGATTATTGGTGAAGCTAGAAGACTATAAATTTAATAGAAAGAGAAGTTAACTTGTGATTTATGAAGCTGCAGGAGAGGTCTGTGAGACATTGATCTGGCTCGTTGTGGTCTGTGCAGACCTTCACCTCCCAGAGCCTCAGTCCAGCTGCTCTGAGGGAAGTTTCCAGACTTGTGAATCACACATCTCCAGTCTGGTCTCTTACTGATGTGTTTAAATGTCTTTGCTTGATTTAAACCAAACACAGGTTTCTCTGTCCGTGTCACAACATGTAGAGCTTGTAGGATTCCCTCCACACAGGTCTGACGTCTGCTGATGTTACATTTGGGGGTGACTAACCTGCTTACCGTGTCCGTGGTAATGGTGATACCTGGCGGTGTGAAGCGTCCAGTCGGATCAGAGAAACGTCCTCACTGCAGCAGAGTAAATGTGTGTAAAAGTCCTTAAATCAGACGGTAAACTAACGGGCCCGACGGGCTCTGACCCTGTGGCTTCGTGTCTGTGATGATGAGCTTTAGCTTCGGTTTGGGGGTTTCTTTGAGTAGCTCTGATTCTTGTTTGGACAGCTGTGTGTGTGTGTGTGTGTGTGTGTGTGTTTGTTTGTCGGGGGTTTGTTGTCGAACACTCGAGCAGCTGGTCACGACACCACAAACTCAGCAGTCGATACAGATACCAGAGAAATTCCCCAATTCGATTCCAGGGTAAAAAACTCAATCAATGCCATGAACTCCAACATCCACTCCTTTTATTAAAAACATCTGGAAGTTACAAAGAGAGGACGTCCAGGACAGATGAGAGGAGGTCTGATATTAACTTTCTTAACAAACTCTCAGGTGTGAAATGTTTCATGGTCTCCATCTATACTGGCAGCTGATCTTTATGACTGTTTGAGGATTGAAACGGATCGTATTGACCTTCCAGACTGACTCCTCCTACAGTAACGGGAGCGTCAGACAGACGTCCAGTTCTTAGAGCTGCAAACTGTATCGCCACGTTTGGTGATTTTCAGGTGATCGGACTGTGAAGCGTCTGCCTGAACTAGCCCTGCAACAGATCCCAGACTGCTGAAGGAGACGGGAAACTAACTTTCTAACCTCGGTTTCCCCGGAGATCCTTCAGGCACCTAGAAGAACGAACTTCAGTAAAAGTGTCTGTTCTCCTGACATCCCAAACCTGCTGAGCGACGAGGGATAAATCCTCTTCACGTCATGTGTAACTTTATATTCCAGGATCAATAAATGTTATCAAATACTGAAGATCCTGGAAAATCTGCTGAGAAAGTCTGTAGCTATCTAATAATCCTGTGAGTGAAATGCTTAAATTAAATGCACACTGATCCAGAGACAGATCTGTACTCATGTTTGTGTTCAACTGATTAAATGTAATCGTCTCGTCTCTGAAACTGAAACCGAACTGATCATCGTTAAAGAGAATTGATCTCCTGCAGCAGGAAGAAGAAGTTAGCCCCGTCTGTCCATTAATAAGTCAATCCAGGAAGTTGGCGGTGACCCCGGGAGCCAGAATCCCCTCGCCGCTGCTCCGTCATTCAGAGGAGTCGGGGTCAAACTTTAGTGATTTCCAGGGAGGAAATTCAATCAAACAAGAGAAAGAAATGAAACTTGTTTAATCACAGAAGAGACGGTCAATGAATTGATCTGTTGATTTCCAGGAAATGAATCTGTCTCAGTAAACTGAACATCTTCTTAGTCAGACTCAGAACCGAACGTCTGGACAACCATCTGCTCGAATCAGATGGGGAAAATAATCCTTTCACTAAAAAAAGTGTTGGGAAGTTATGTTAAATCCTACGTCACCTGAACGCATCGTTGCCTCTCATTCATTCCTCCTGCAGTGATCTGAACGTTCAGAGATGTGTATTTATAGACCCGTAACTGTTCGGGGTTAAACCCACGTGAGGAGCTGAAGGGAACCCGCAGAAACTGAGGACAAGGAGGCTTTATCCCCAAGTCCCCCCCTTCCTCCCCCGCTGTCCTCTCTTTGCCTCCCCCTGCCTTCGCCTTGGTAACCTCTCCGAAGAATTTCAGAGGAATTTCACTCCCGGCTGATTCCTCGAAATCTTAGAGGGGGGAGGGGTTTGACAAACTCCTGCTGCCGTACAAGGCAGTCACATCCTGTAGGAGCAGAGTACTCGTACTCGGAGCAGAGTACTCGTACTCGGAGCAGAGTACTCAACAGCTGCGTCACATTTATCGTTTGCGGTCAGGAGCTACAGATGTTATAAATAAAATGTACTGCAGGGTTGAAGGGATCAGATTGAGCCGGGGAAGAGGAACGCAGAGTGGAGGACTAGATGCTGCAGAGCAGGAGGAACCCAGACTGCGAGAGAGTCTGAGCAGGTCCAGAACAGAATCCAGGATTCGTTTAGTCTGTTATCATGTAACGTTCACACTGCTGCACACTCAGGTGCTCCCACACAGCGTCAGGACTTGAGTTTCCCTTTGATGTGACCAGGAGCCTGTCAGGTCAGGTCTGCCAAAATAAAACTCAATATTCTAGTATTCCTACACACTGCGACATTCAAAGAGCCAATCAGAGCCTCCCCTCAGAGTGATGTCAGCGAACGCGCTGGTCGACTTTCTGACTCGCTGTGTGAAGAGGTCCACAGGCAGAGCGTCGACACACCGACTCAGTGATCGATCAGCTGACTGACCTCCTCACCTCTCTGTGTGTCTGCAGAAAACCTGCTGGTGGTCACCGCGGCAACAGAGGAGACCGACGGCTTCATCCGCTTCATGAGGACGGCCAGAGAGTTCAACTACACCGTGAAGGTAACACGTCTGCTGGGAAACTTTACAGCACGCCAAAGGGCTGATGGGAAATGTGGTCGTTAAGAGCGCCACAGGAACACGTGCTGGAAACCGCTGATTAATCTGAAGTGAGGGCGTCACGATGTCGTACAGCTGCTCAGGCTGTATCATTTTACACTGCAGGACTTCGCCTCGCAGCGAGCATGACTTCTTATTTATACCAAACCAGGTGATGCAACCGTCGCCTTACTTGGTCCCTGTTTGTAAAATATCCACCGTGTCTTCTAACATTATACTAGATATAAACTTAAACCCACTGTTGGTTTAACTAAACGCATCTCCCGTCAGAACAGCACGGTTTAATTTCAGCGTTCTGTAACGTGAAGTTCACCTGAGGTCAGCGCGGGCCGTCAGAACTAATAACACGACCTTATAACACGTAATTGTTTGCTTTAAGTAAAGTGACACATTTTGTGCAGGAAAACAACTTTTATTTGTTTCTTCACTTTATGAACAATCTGTATGAATTTTGAACATTTTAGCACAAAAACACAACATAATTACATCAAGGAAACTCGTTGCCAGGGTGATGAGAGATCGCTCAAGAGAAGACCTGTTGCCGACCAACATCATGTAAGAAGAGGCTCAGATGTTGTCACGGATGAATGGCGAGCCTGTGGACTAACAGATGCAGTGGACGATTAAAGACAACAGCTTCACAAAACGATTAAAAGACATTTTAAAGTAATTGAATGGGAAAACTGTTAGCTAGCGCTAACCGCCTTTCCAGCAGTTGCAGAAACAACAGACTTAACGGACACACTGTGACCTACACTGCACATGTTCTGCCAGACGGACAACTTACGAAGTAACTTCAGTATTTTCCTCCACTAACTTTCACCGTCACGTTCTGCTGCTCGCTCTGTCAGAATCAATTCAGAATCTTCCACGTCTGTAAAATTAGTTCATATGATATCATGTCCACCTGTAATATATTATACAGGGATAGATATTTTAACACTTAAAGCAAACAAAGACTAGATAACTTTAAACATTACTATAAGCTATTATTCCATTTTATATCACTAATTGTAAATGGTGACTAAAGTGTTTTCATAACGAGGCAGAGTCGGTGGTTATAATAGTTTTATTATCGAACATGGTCGAAGATTCTTGTCGCACATTGACATAAACTGGTATTAGTATTAGTTATAAAACATTAAATCAAAAGGTCATAATACATTATTAACTGTGCTGTAGCGCCTAATGCATGTTTGTAAGTGATTACTGTTATAATGTCTTATGGACGCATCATATCGTGTTATAAATATATCTATAAGTCACTTTAGCGATGACCTTCATAGAAAGTGTTACCGTTTTCTTTATAAATGAAGCATTCAACTTGAAAAGTTCAGTAAAAAGTTTCCTCGTTCATCAGTAAGTTAGTTACATAATCGTGATCACAGTGTCGACCAGAACTAGCGTAGTTATGGTTACTACCATGATCGAGCAGCCCCAGATGAAGGTGGTGATGATGATGAAGGTGGGCTGTTTGCAGGTCCTGGGTCTGGGGGAGGAGTGGAAGGGGGGTGACGTGGCTCGGACGGTGGGTGGAGGTCAGAAGGTCAGATGGTTGAAGAAGGAGCTGCTCAAACACTCGGACAAGAAGGACATGGTCGTCATGTTCGTCGACAGGTAACGCCCGCCGCTGTGTGTCTGTTTTTATCATATCATCGAGCCGTCCTCGTTTCTCTTTCCATTTTCCTTTCACTGCCTCCGTCCTTTGTCGTCTCTTTGTTTCTCTGTCTCCAGTTAGAAATCTGACTCACCTGTCCTGCTCACACGAGATCAAAGCTTTGGTTTCAGAGACCAGGGCGTTGTTCCTGTGCTGTTCATAACAAAAGTGAATCTGTGCACTAACCCCACTCGTGCTCACATGGGTTCAGTTATCTTTTAAAGCTGAAACACGTGCACAAGATGCGGCAGCAGGTGTTCAAACAGTGTCTGCAGCACCCAGACCAGTCAGAGGTTTAGTGCCTGACAGACAAAACCCAGGGCACCGTACTATAAAACTGTGTGGTAAAAACTGGGGTTTCATTCATCAAACCAACGTGCAGAGAAAGTAAAAGGCAACATTATGAAGTCAAACACAGAACAGCTTTGTGCCTGAGGGGAAGCAGTCTGTTTAAGCTGCTGTAACGTAACTAAAACCCCGACTGTGTTCAACCACCTACAGCACCTGGAAAAATAGGAGAAAACAACATCAAAGAGACTGAAATAATAATAATAATGTTAAACTCAGATAAAACTGAAGTTATTGCTCTGGGGCCTAAGCACCTCCGTGGCGCATTATCTAAAGATATAGTTTCCCTGGATGGCATCGCCCTGGCCTCCAGCACCACTGTGAGGAATCTTGGAGTTATCTTTGATCAGGACATGTCGTATAAGTCTCACATTAAGCAAATTTCAAGGACCGCCTTTTTTCACCTACGTAATATTGCGAAAATCAGGAACATCCTGTCAAAATGATGCAGAAAAACTAGTCCATGCATTTGTTACTTCTAGGCTGGATTACTGCAATTCCTTATTATCAGGCTGCTCGAAAAAGTCCATTAAGACTCTTCAGCTGATCCAGAATGCTGCAGCTCGTGTTCTAACAGGAACCAGGAAAAGAGATCATATTTGTCCTGTTTTAGCTTCTTTGCATTGGCTTCCAGTAAAATCCAGAATAGAATTTAAAATCATTCTTCTTACCTACAAAGCTCTTAATGGTCAGGCACCATCTTATCTTAAAGAGCTCATAGTACCTTACTACCCCACCAGAGCACTGCGCTCCCAGAATGCAGGGTTACTTGTGGTTCCTAGAGTCTCCAAAAGTAGACTAGGAGCCAGAGCGTTCAGCTATCAAGCTCCTCTCCTGTGGAACCAGGTTCCAGTTTGGGTTCAGGAGGCAGACACCATCTCCACATTTAAGAGTAGGCTTAAGACTTTCCTCTTTGATAAAGCTTATAGTTAGGGCTGGCTCAGGTGAGTCCTGAACCATC
>NC_060161.1:37985105-37996864 GCF_021292245.1 Micropterus dolomieu
GTGGTTCCTAGAGTCTCCAAAAGTAGACTAGGAGCCAGAGCGTTCAGCTATCAAGCTCCTCTCCTGTGGAACCAGGTTCCAGTTTGGGTTCAGGAGGCAGACACCATCTCCACATTTAAGAGTAGGCTTAAGACTTTCCTCTTTGATAAAGCTTATAGTTAGGGCTGGCTCAGGTGAGTCCTGAACCATCCCTTAGTTATGCTGCTATAGGCCTAGACTGCCGGGGGATTTCCCATGATGCACTGAGCTCCTCTCTCCTCTACTTTCTCTCCCTCTGTATGCAACCTCATCCCAATTTTGCATGTTACTAACTCGACTTCTCCCTCTTCCGGTAGTCTTGTGCTTTCTCGTCCCTCTCCTCTCTCCTCCTGTCACTTCCTGCAGGTTTTCTGGCTCTGGAGCTGTGGAGTCTGGCAGATGGCCGCCCACCCTGAGCCATGGTTCTGCTCGAGGTTTCTGCCTCTTAAAGGAAGTTTTTCCTTGCCTCTGTCGCCTAGTGCTGCTCTTGGTGGGAACTGTTGGTCTAGACCTGCTCTTTTATGAAAAGCGCTGTGAGATAACTGTTGTTGTGATTTGGCGCTATATAAATAAAATTTATTTGAATAACCCGTATTAGTCCTGTGCAACATTGTTAATTCAACATTCATTTAAGAAATATGTTATTTTTTCCTGAAGTGAGGGGAGAGCTCAACACTGGCCGATACCAGTACCTGCTCGACTCAGTTTGGCCGTCCTCCGTTTTCCCTTGCAGATGGCACTCCTCAGTGTAGCTGGTCTAAATATTCACTGCGACACATTCCTCAGGATGTAAAGACAGATAAGCGGTATGAAAACCTTCCAGCTGTGTTTTCCTCTGTCGTTGTTGCTGCAGCGGTCTGTGTGACCTGTGTGACCTGTGTGACCTTCCCCCGCCGCCACTTACTGAGCTCCTCAACTTCGAAAACTTTCAAGCAAATGTTTGTTTCGCCATCACTTCTCGTAAAACTGTCAATATTCAAAATCTACACAGCAGATTTCTCACCTCAAAACTTTTCAGAAGTGGATTTAGTGATGAAATAAAGTATGAAAACTGTAAAATATAAAACTTTCTGTTGCTGGCCGCACGACGACGACGCAGTGAACAGTGACGATTCTCTCTGACCAGTCTGCTGTGTTTTCACGTCACATTTTAGTATCGCCTCAGCTCGCTTAGGAGCCTCGACGGAGGTGATACGAAAAAAAGGACCTGGAAGCAGAAACAGGTTCAACTCTTCCACAGTGGAAAACCAGACGAAGGCGAGTCGAGCTGGTCCTGTGCATTGGAAAAGGGGCTAAACGTCTACAGGAGACGTGCAAACTACCGTATCACAAGCTAAGTTACTAACTAGCTGTAAGGCTACAAGGGACGGTATCGATATTTAATTATATAAATCTCACATGAGAATTTTAAGTTTTCAGTACTTGAAAAATAAAATCTGATTTTTCAGTCCAGTAGGAAACTCAACAGCACCATCTAGTGGATTAAACTAACTTGTCTCGTTAGATGAAACCTTCCTTTGGAGAAGCTATACAGTAAGTAAGTAATCGTGCAGAATATTACCACAACTATATATTTAAACATTTCCATGACAACGGGAAAGAAGTCTTTCTGAAAGCTGTCGTACATTTGAGCGAACAGAAAGCTGCTGAGCCGAGCTGCCGGAGACAGACTTGAATAAGAAACGCTGCACAGTGACGGGCAATAAATAAAAAAACTCCTGTTTTAGCTTCTAATGAACACCTTCAGCTCCAACATGGCGGCCCCGGGGCCTCCGGTTTCCTGCCGCAGGGTGTCATTACACTGATGACAGACTTTCTGCAGCTCGTCACGTCCATGTTCCAGAAGGAACCACACACTCCTATAACGCTCTCTATTGATTCAACCGTTGATTATTATCTCAGTTGATCGTTATTGTTATTTTGAATCCTCTCTCTCTCCGTAGTTACGACGTGATCTTCACGTCGGGCCCGGAGGAGCTGCTGTCCAAGTTTTCTCGTCTGGGTCACCGGGTGGTTTTCTCAGCCGAGGGGTTCTGCTGGCCCGACCAGAGACTGGCCTCCAAATACCCAGAGGTGCATTCTGGGAAACGCTACCTCAACTCAGGAGGTGAGACGCCGTCCGAGAGCCGAGAGGGAAGTAACAAGTCAGAGTTTAGATTGTCTTCTTTCCCTCCGGTGTTTGTTCCACTTAACTTCCTGTCTCTGTGGCGCTAATGACGAATGATGGGTTCAAGGACACTCGGACATCTCAGATCTGAACCCTAGAGGATCACGGTGGGAAAGTTCATAACAGCTTTTTGAATTACTGAGCCAATGTTTGCTGATGCTTTTAATCTGCGTTCAAGACTCAGAAATTACCGACCTCCAACTAGAAAAAGCGCAACAGAACACCAAAAACATCTTCCTGACTTCATGTAGACGCAGCCGAATGACGTCACACAACAATGGCGGCTCTCATGAAGCGCACATTGGAAATGGTAAACCACAAACTAAAAGGCAGTAGAAAGTTTACTTGCATGCATTTAATATAATAATCAATTCTATATCATAAAGTAAAACCTGTTCTGTAATGTGGAAATATGTCACCACAAAAGGAAAACGAGTAGAATAAGTAAAAGCTTTTTTTCAGGCCTCCCTCCTCAACAAAATAAACATCTTAATCACTTGTGATTCAAGTGAATAAAATCAAACATTTATTGAACATTTGTTATTGAAATAAATTCTATCGCAATAATTATTGTTTGTTTGTGCAGCCCTACACGTAGTAAACTCGGCCTGCATGACCGCGTTCAGCTTCACAGATATATTCTCTGTTGCCGTGGTATCAAAGCAGTATAAATACTTTAAATAGTATTCAAAGACTGAGCAGAAGGCGGCGGCGTCTCAAAGCAAACAGGATTTTATCTAACATAAAGTCTGGTGGTGCGTTTGTGGACGCAGACCAGGGACAGCTGTCCAGGTGACGGCTGCCTCTCACCCAGTGCATGCTGGGATTGACTCATAATTATCCTGCTGGACTCGCTGAGCGTCTTCCTCTCTGCTCCAGCAGTCTGAGGTCTTTGCAGAAGTGTTTCCTGCACAGGCGCTTATTTAATCTTTTAATTAATCTAAAAGGTGCAGCTGTGCTAATAATACTGTTTTATATGTGTGTGTATTCAGGCTTCATCGGCTTCGCCTCTGATCTCAGTTCGATCGTCCAGCAGTGGAAGTACAAAGACAACGACGACGACCAGCTTTTCTACACCAAGATCTACCTGGACAAGAAGCAGCGGGTAAAACTCTTCATCCTCACCGTCAGCTTTGTGAGCTGCTTTCATTTCATTCATGAGATAAACACGATTCGTCTCTTTAGACCAAGTTCAACATGACTCTGGACCACCGATCCCGGATCTTCCAAAACCTGAACGGAGCTGTCGGTGAGACGCACACACGCACAGCAGCAGCATCATCATCATCGCTGGTCGCTCTGTGAATGTTAAATCTGAACGTCTCTGTCCGTCAGATGAAGTCGTCTTGAAGTTTGAGAGGGCGAGGGTCAGAGCGAGGAACGTCGCCTACGACACACTACCCATCGTTATCCATGGCAACGGACCCACCAAGGTAACGACCAGTCACAGCGATGAACGCACTGAAGACGAGTTAGATCTGATCTTTGGAGTATTTTAGCAGAGCTCGGTGCTTCGGCCTGTTCACAAACTGCAGACGCTCCATTCAGACAGGACAAAGACCAGAGTCTCCTCAGGGGGCGCTGCAGAGCTGAAGGGGAGGCAGAGACCCTGCAGGAGGTCAGCCTCATAACCAGAGGTGGAAATAGTACTAAAATATTCTACTTAAGGAAACGTACGGTCACATTGACGAATTTTTACTAAATACAAGTAAAGTTACTGGTATAAAAATCTACTCTAGAAAAAGTAAAAGTAGCTCATTTAAAATGAGTGAAAGTTACTTTTTAACCTCCTAAAATATTATTTAATTTATATTGATGTAAATCGTTAAATTGTTTTGATGAGGGCACAAAGCCAGATTTTGGTGCGTTTGACAGATACACATTATTATTATTATCACGTTATTATGAGAGCACACGGTCCTGCTGGATCACCTTTTTATCTTTTATCACAGTGAGTCGACTCACGTCAGAGGGTAAGTGAGGTGGACCAGGTGTCAGAAGTGTCTTTGTCTGTCTCTGCAGCTGCAGCTGAACTACCTGGGGAACTACGTGCCCACAGCGTGGACCTTCGAGAACGGCTGTGGGATCTGCGATGACGACCTGCTGCTGTTCAACGACACGCCTGTACGCTCGCTCGCCTGGTGAACACGGTTACATCTCTTGTTTTATCAAAGTTTCTCCACGCTGATGTAAATACGTGTGTGTTCAGGATGAGGAGATGCCCCTGGTGTATGTCGCCGTGTTCATCGAACACGCGACCCCCTTCATGGAGGAGTTCTTGGACCGGCTGACGACGCTCAACTACCCGATGGCGAGGATCCGCCTCTTCATCCACAACAACGTACGACACTAACGCACGCACAGGACAAAGATCTGTTCCCCTCTGTTCTGTTCTGATCTGTCGAACTCTACCTGTGATCCAGGTCGTGTACCACGAGCGTCACATTCAGAAGTTCTGGGAGCGCCACCGGGCGCTGTTCCCCAACGCCCGGCTGGTCGGACCAGAGGAGAACCTGCAGGAGAACAAGGCCAGAGACATGGCAGTGTGAGTGGAGAACCCATACAGACGTTAGAGACGCGACTGTTGGTCCTGGACAGCATCAGGCTGTCAGGACTCTGCAGAACGAGTAGTCGGTCGACAGAGAACTGATCGACAAACAGTCCTGATGGTTTCAGCTTCTCAGATGTGCAGATGAGCTGCTTTTTCTTGCTGTTCTGTTCACTGGGTTAGAAATCAGAAAAGCAGCCGACAGCTTTACTCAGTAAATTTAATTAAAGTAGTAAAACAGTTATCAGAATTACTTTTCTGTCATTTAACTAGTTTCCTAATTGTTTATTTCCCACATTCGACTAAACGACCATCTGCGTAGCCAAACCACTTGAAGACGCAAGTGAGGCGTGACTTTCCAAAGCATATATACAGCTCCACAGTAAATGAAACGCATGTTTTGGCCTGATGAGAAAAGGGCAACATGTGGTCCAGAAGTCCCAGATGTCAAAATGTCCGATTCCATGTTCCCTTTTCTGTTTTTACTCAATAAGATCCTACAAACTTTTTTCAAATAGATAATAATAAATAATAAGTCTAAAGTAGACCTTCATGTTGTCTCACTGAACATGTAGAAGTTGAACGTTGATGTCTGTGACAACGTACGGGACCTTAACTGTGTGTGTGTGTGTGTGTGTGTTTGTGAGCAGCGAGGCGTGTAAGAAGGATCCGGACTGTGATTACTACTTCAGCATTGACTCTGACGTGGCCTTGACGAACCCCGACACGCTGAGGATACTAATCGAGGAAAACAAGTATGGAATCTGATGTATAAACCGAAAAGTACACGCTACTGCTCTACACCCCAACAAGTATACACTCTTCTGTATAACCCTACCTCACAACAAGTACCCACTCTTTTAAATAACCCTACACCCTAATACTTATTTTATATACCCTACACCCTAACAAGTAAACACTAGTACCCTTTTATATACCCTATACCCTAACAAGTACACACTAGTACCCTTTTATATACCCTATACCCTAACAAGTAAACACTAGTACCCTTTTATATACCCTACACCCTAACAAGTACACACTAGTACTTATTTTATATACCCTACACCCTAACAAGTACACACTAGTACTTATTTTATATACCCTACACCCTAACAAGTACACATTAGTAGCGTTTTATATACACCCTAACAAGCGCACCCTACTACTCCAACACATACCTACTCTTCTATATTACCCTACAGCCTCACAGGAACACACTAGTACCCTTCTTGTATATGACCGAACACATGTGTAGTACTAATGATGAGAGGAAGTCAGTGTTTTCTGACACGTTGTGTTGTTTGTTTCCCTCTCAGGTCAGTAATAGCGCCCATGTTGTCCAAACACGGGAAGCTGTGGAGTAACTTCTGGGGCGCTCTGAGTCCTGAAGGATACTACTCCAGGTCTGAAGACTACATCGAGATCGTCCAGGCAAAGAGGATGTGAGCGCGCACACACGCAAACACAGCAGTAGTCTTTTTAGTCTGCTTCTCTTTCAACCACAGGGTGTCTCACAACACAGCTGAGGTGAAAATGTTTACGTGTGTCTTTGTGTGCACGTGTTCGTGTTGCAGTGGTCTGTGGAATGTCCCGTACATCACTCAGGCCTACCTGATCAAAGGCAGCGTGCTGCGGTCCAAACTGTCCCAGGTGAGCCTGTACGTGGACCGGGAGATGGACCCTGACATGGTGTTCTGCAGGAGCATCAGAGACCAGGTAACACACGCTGAACGCCGGCTCACCTCACGATTATCTGCTGTTTACAGGGTCTGCAGTATCATATGGAGATATTACAGGCTGATTCTGGATTATTACATTACAATTAAATGTTTTATTATTGACTGCTTGAAACAAACACAGGTAAAGTTTTTCAGTACACACGTCTTTGTGCATCCTTAAACTGCTCTTGGTGCACGCAGGCGCTATATTTAAAGGACAAACCCACAAATTCCTGGATGTTTTCTGAAAAACAACGAGCCTCCGTTGACGCTAATCTCTGCGTGTCCACAGGGAGTCTTCATGTTTGTGTCAAACCGCGACGAGTTTGGCCGTCTGGTGGCGTCGGCCAACTTCAACACGTCCAGGCTGCACCCGGACATGTGGCAGATCTTCGACAACCCCGTGGTCAGACAAACATGCAGACACAGTAACGTGAACGCAGGGTGAACCGAATCGAAGCACAGGCTTGAACATGTGTTTGTGTTTGCAGGACTGGAAGGAGAAGTATATCCATGAGAACTACACCAAGATCTTTGAAGACCAGAAGACCTTCGTGGAGCAGGTAGCCTAAACAACATTTCAACAGGAAACTGCTTCCCTGTCTCTCTCCCTCCGTTTCAGATCAACCTGTTTTATAGATCTTAAAGTTCAACACATCAAATAAAGGTTTGCACAGTCCTCTGTAGTTCAGACCTGACCCCTGCGTGTCTGTCTCAGCCCTGTCCAGATGTTTACTGGTTTCCAGCCTTCTCAGAGAAGATGTGCGATCAGCTGGTGGAGACCATGGAGCACAACGGTCAGTGGTCCGGAGGATCACACAAGGTAAGCTGTTCACCCAGGTGACTGTGTCTGCGTGCAGCAGACGGGGAAAGCGAGTACCGAAAGTCTGTGTGTTTTGTGTGCAGGACGAGCGTCTGGCCGGAGGGTATGAAAACGTCCCAACTGTGGACATCCACATGAACCAGATCGACTTTGAAAAGGAGTGGCTCAAGTTCCTCAAGGACTACATCGTCCCCGTCACCGAAAAACTCTATCCTGGCTATTACCCGAAGGTACAGAGATTACACGGAAACACAGTCCTGGCAAAGCTTATTGTCGTCAACAAAGACAAAACAACAACAACTAACTGAAACTGTCAGTTAGCAAGACGAACTAAAATAAACTAGTCTGTTGAGCCGCAGGTGGATCAGGCCTTTGTTTTCTACATGAAGAGTTGGCACGCTGCGTGGCGAGTGGCTGTCCTGCCACGATGTGAACGAATCAGATTTGAAAGAGAATTGACCCTTCGCTAAGCCACGCCCCGAATACTCAGCTGGCCAATCACAGCGCAGTATAGGACTCGCTCTAACTGAGCTCAATTGACTCCAATGCAAAAAGAGTCGTTTTCGAGCTTTTTTTTGGCTGTATTTTTCTAAAATATGGTCAAACGCTGTTCCTGGGGCATCTTTTAATAGTTAGTTTCAACCCAGAGAGGCTGAAAGGAGAAGTACGATTTATTCTCTTTCCAAAACCTAAAATAAATCCAGAAATATGTCGGCTGTGGATTGATCCTAATGTGATGTTAACTTCCTACGAATGTAACGTAATAAATCCCGACTGTTCTGTTTTTTAATGATAGTAATAATGAATAGAGGCACACACAGCTTTACAGGAACAGCGTTGATCCTTAATATCATTGTCTCTCGCCTCAGTCGTTTGGGGATACGGCAGGTTTTAGCTTCTAACATTTTTTTCTCGTCCGTTTGAGTCAGTTTGACAGCCTGAATACAACCTTCACATGTATAATGCTGCAAAACTGTCTGCTTCTTTCTGAGATCGCTTTTTCCAACAAGCTGCGTAGCTGCTGGGGTCTGAACATGTTGTCTAACACAGCTACAGAGTTATCTGTCCACCTGCCTTGGTGGTTTTCTTTCTCTGGTTTTGTTCAGTTAAATCTGGCTTAGTGTTCATGTCCCTGTGTTGAGCTCCCCTCGCGCTGGGTTAACGTGGCTGCTGGTCATTATTTATTTCACTGCATGTCAGCTAGTGTGCGTTTATGTATGTGCTCATTGATCTTCACCAGCCTGTCTCTCTCTGCTTCACTTAGTTTTAATGAGAGCACCTATTTTTTAACCCATAAAGGTTTAGATTTTAATATTTAACTGGTTTCCAGTCGTACTACCTTCAGCGAGCTGGGGACTTCTCGTCTGTGCCTCCACTATCTTCCAATCAGCTGGAGAGTTTTAGCCCGAGCCAAAGATGTTCGACATCATGCAGCAACAAAGACTAAAACTAATACTGAAACTCAAACTATCAAAAACAAATTAAAACAAATCTGAAATTTAAATCAAGTCAAAACAAACTACAAATGCAAAACCATAATGGCCTTGTTCCTACAGCTCTAAGGTTACTCTGTGTGTGTGTGTGTGTGTGTGTGTGTGTGTGTGTGTGCGCAGGCCCAGGCCATCATGAACTTTGTGGTGCGTTACCGTCCTGACGAGCAGCCGTATCTGCGGCCGCATCACGACTCCTCCACCTTCACCATCAACATCGCCCTGAACAGGAAGAACGTCGACTACGAGGTACACAAACACACCTCAGAGCACTTTTTATTCACACGACATGAGGCTCTTTCTGTTGGCAGACAGGTTGTTAACTCTTAACGGCCATAATCCGAGCGTTCCTGCTGGGATCGAAGCCTGATCCCAGAGTCGCTTTGATGATGCGGATCTGCTGACTCTGATCTGATACATGTATATTTACCTAAATGTTGATTAACTCGCTGAAATAACTGGAACCTTCAGCTGGAGATGTGAGATCAGCTGACGGGAGACGATCTTTGGTCGAGTTCAGACTCACAAACTCTCAACAGACCAGTTTTGTTTTAACAGTTGAAAGGCAGTGATAGCTTTGACAGTGAGCGGTCAGACTTTACTGCACTGAGGTTGTGGATTTTAACCCGTGCAGGTGTCAGATCTCACACTGCGTCTCTCTCTCTCTCTCTCTGTGTCAGGGTGGAGGCTGCAGGTTCCTGCGTTACGACTGTAAGGTGGAGTCTCCCAGGAAGGGCTGGTCTTTCATGCACCCGGGCCGCCTGACGCACTACCACGAGGGTCTGCCCACCACCAAAGGAACCAGATACATCATGGTGTCCTTCGTGGACCCCTAAGACTGACGGGGACTGTGTGAGTGTGTTGAAGAGCCTTCCTGGTCACGGATCGGTCGACCAACCAACCACTTCAACTGGTCTACTCTGTGTGTGTGTGTGTGCTTGTTTTACTGTATTCATGGGGTCCAAAAACCAGGGGCCCGCTATACTTGTGGGGTCAGGCAGCTTTGTAGAGACCAAAATGCTGGACCCTACAAGTTTAGAGGGCTGTTTGAGGGCCAGGACTTAGTTTCAGGGTTCAGGTTTGGGGCCCCATGAAGATAGTGACACAACGCTCTGTGTGTGTGTGTGTGTGTGTGTGTGTGTGTGTGTGTGTGTGTGTGTGTGAACATAGTCAACCTCATCACAGATACGGCGGCGGATTAGACGTGATGACCGTGAATGCATCGTTTCAAGACTTCTTATTTAATTTTAAGTTTGTCTTTCTGACTTCTGATTGGACGATCCAGCCCCACCTGCTTTCACACCTGACGCGCCTTCCCCTCTGACCCGGCTTTGCACGACCTTCAGCGGGGGTCAGACGCAAGACCCTGAACGCACCGTTGCAGGACTTTTCAGAATAAGAGTCACTTTATTTAGCCTTCATTTAGTGACGAGCAGATGTGCATTTCAAAATAAGAGTCACCGTGCTGCCTTATCTCACGACACTACCTGAATCTATGCAAGCAGAACGCACTCCAACTGTGTGCGTGTGAACGACCATCAGCTGTTACACTCCGTCAGATGTTTTTGGCCTTTAAGAGTTTGATTCCCCCAAACAGTTAATGTGAAGTAAAGTGAGGATCAGACGAGACGCTTTGAAAACATTAAAGGCCTTTTTATATCTCTGTATTTTATTCTTCAGCTTTAGCTGTTTAAATCCATTTCTTTGTCTTTCCATCATGTAGTTGAATATTTTTTTTCCCCCATCGTCGCGGTGTGAACCCGTAGGTTCCTCTCAGTATTTCTCTGTATTTAAAAATGTTTTGATGATTTTTGAGGAACGGTTCCTTAAGAACGGGACTTACGAGGTTTCCACCCGACGCTGCCTTCAGTTTTCTGTCGATACGAGGAGTCAGCGCTCTGGCTTTGTACAAACTGCATTAAATTATTTGTTAATGACTGAACGAATAAAGTTTTGAGATTTTAATAAATAAGTTTTCTGTCACAGCAGGGTGCGCTTGTTTTCTGTGTGTGTGTGGGGGGGGGGGATGGGATTAGTTTGAGTGGGTTCTTTATACATGGAAGTGACAACAAAACGAGGTGTAGACACTGCTAAATGGTTCAAATCTGGGTCACATTCTAGGATACTCCAATGTTTGTTATGATCTGTTTAACCTGTCTAGAGATGGTACAATATACTGACACCTTCCAGTAACATATTTCAAAAGAAGCTAGTGATGGGCCGATCGATATTTCTGATCCCTGCCTTTCCTGCTCTGGGATCGACTCTAATATAAAAGAATCAACATCTAAACTCAGTAATTTGGAGTGTGTGTTTTATCTTCAGTGACAAGGTGTGACCTGTCACCTCTGGAGGCCTGAAGAATCAAACTGAGATTTATTTTACTTTCAGCTCCTCAGGGGGCTGGTGTCTCAAAGACAAGACTTTGACTAGATCAAACCAACAGTCAGATTTCAGAGAGACATTGAATGCATCTGATGCTCAGAGCTAACTCATCAGTCAGGCGCAGGACAAAAGAAAACAATATGGGTTCACTCTTTCCCTTCTCATTCATGAGCCATGTTGTGTGGTGCTACAGGTCACCAGCTGTCACTCAATAAGTAATAATAATAATAATAATCCTTATTTGTAGAGCACTTTTCAAAAACAAGTTACAAAGTGCTTTAACAAGTGTAAAGAATAATACAAAAAAAGATAAGAGCATGAAAATTTAATATAAAATTAGTAAAATACAATAAAATAAAAGGGATAAAATAAAGTCAAATAAGATCGGGAAAAGCTCTCCTATAAAAGTATGTTTTAAGAAGGGACTTAAAAGAGTTCACTGACTCAGCCGACCTGATTTCCTCGGGCAGGCTGTTCCAGAGCCTCGGGGCCCTGACAGCAAACGCTCTGTCCCCTTTAGTTTTCAGTCGAGACTCTGGAACAGACAACAGACCTCTGCCCGAGGATCTCAAGGTACGTGCTGGTGCGTATGGGACTAAAAGGTCAG
>NC_060161.1:37996964-38005604 GCF_021292245.1 Micropterus dolomieu
AGGGGGAAACAGCTAGCCTAAATCCTAAAAAACTAAATCCTGTCACAATGAATCTGTATCTGTTCCTCTAGCGAAGCTGCACTCACACACAGCACAACATGCTAGATACCAAGTGTTAAAGCTAACATAAATTGAATGCTGATATGAGGAGTATGTGAACAGAGTTGGTCTTTTTCCATGTGGCGTTCTGTTTATTTTGTCCACCACCCGTGTGTGCTGATGTGCCAGATGTTGTTATTGTTTTGTAAATAATGATTCGTGTTTCGTCTTTTATTAAAGAAAGTGACCCTGAAGCTGAACTCTTCTTCTTCTTCTCTCTGTCTGATCCAGCAGAAACCGTCAAGTGTCGACTTTTAAACAGCAGCATTTAGTTTGTCCGGTTTTCAACACCGAGCAGGTGGAGGTGATGGTGCCGCCCCGAATAATTGGTGGAGGTGGTAGCCTGAAAGGACCGCCTGCAGACACTACTCAGGGCTGAAAGCTTCTGCAGCTGCGTTTGTTTGATCTTCTGAACGCTGGACGCTTTCACATCTAGCAGTTAGTCTGTGTTGTGGCATTAGGAAATATGAACATCTAACCTTGTGATCACGTTCACATGTGGAATAGGGCAAAGTATTTGTTCTGTTGACGAAAAGGGACATAAAAAAAAATTACTAATCATATTTTTTGAAAAAAGATTTTGTCACAATAGTTTTGAATGTTCTACGTCAGATTTGTTAAGTGATCGATTTTGAGCATGAAGAAAAGTTTCACCACATAATTAACCATCTGGTTTCTTCTATTTTCCACTCAGGAGCAAAAATCTGCCTTTAAACTTAAAAGAAATAATGATTCAACGTATATCGAATGATTAGAAATGTTTTTACCGTGTTTTTATGATGGTGGTTTTATCTCGTATCTGGTTTTAAAAATATGCTTTTATTTTTATATTTCTGCTTTTATTTATTTTTTTATTTTACGTTCATTGATGTTTTTATATTTCTGCTTTTACCTTCTCTCAACATCTTGGATTAGTCACGCACCTTGATTCTTGCTGTATGAAATGTGATGTTATAAATAAATTGACCTCACTAACGGGACTGAACCCCGGTCGAAGGTGCAGCACAGAGCGGTTTGTAGTAAAGATGGAGCATCAAAGGCGTCAGGCCGACATTGTACAACTTGATCACAATCTGATATCTGATTGATTTAAACATACATGAGACAGGAAATAGAATTTATATATCATTTAATTTGAGTCTTCACGAAAGAAGCAAAGTTGAGTTGACCACAAACGTCAGTTTGGAACATTTTATATGAATTTTCACAAACAGCGAGACGTCAGGAGTCTCTTCATCATTTATTTATTTAGCTGTGACTTACAGTTGCTACATGTGTCGCACGCGTCTTGCTTAGGTACACACCGCACACCTCAAACCCGGGTCTCCTACAGCACAGGCATGTGTCATATCCACTGCACCACCTGTTAACATAAAGATATCGATCATATCAGCTTTGAGGGAAAGAGCCGATGAAAGGTCAGCGAATCTTAATGCTTTAAAGTGTGTGTGTGTGTGGTGTGTGGGGGGGGGGGGGTTAAAAGTCCAGCTGACTCTCTATTTTCCTTCCTGGTATCCATGGCAACACTGTCATTAAACGCGTAAATTATTAATGTGGACTTTTGAGTTGTGTGTGTTTTGCATGGATGAAGTTTTCAGAGTGTGGTGAAGCGAGGCGAGGGCTGCAGGAAGTGGTCGGTCAGCCGTCACGCCGCCGAGGAGCTGCAGCTTCACACCAGCCAGTGAGTACAAGCTGGGAGTCTCCTCTGAGGGGCTCAAACTCACGAGAGTCAGGAACGGGTTCCAGGGGGGCCCCGGGTCTCCCTGACGGATCCTCTGGTTGAATTGTTGTCTGGAAATATAAAGTGCATTTGCTGCTGTTAAAATATTAGATGAACTGCAGCTGCTATCAGGTGAATTCTCTTTAAAGCTCCTCCCGCTGCAGACGTCATGAAGCCTTCTTCATCTTCATCGTCCTCTTCCTCGGTGACAGCTGCACCAGAAACTCCGCGTCCCTCTTTTTCATCTCGTCCTCCTCGTCAAAGTCTGCAAAGTCCAGAGTTGCAAGCAGAGTTTCTGCAAGGTGAGAGTCTGTCTCACCTCAAAATGACCTCGAGCAGCGTAGTCTTTGTGCGTCAGTCTGGGGGAGGGAGGTGAGGAAGAGGAGGGAGGGAGGAGCCCATCATCGGCCCACGCCTCCTCACCTCTCTCGCCTTCGTCTGTCTCATCCTCGTCTTTCTGTTTTTCAGAGTTTCGGAACAAATCCCGGTTTCACAGAGACGCCGGTGAATCCAGTGCCGTCTCCTCTCCCCCCTCCTCCTCTCCTCTGCCCTCCCCCCTCAGTTCCACCCCGCTCTCCTCCCCCTGCAGCTCCTCAGCCTCCTCCTCCTCCTCCCCTCCAGGCTACGACAAGAGACAAGGTGAGCCGGACGTCACGTGGCCTTCATGTCACGTGCAGTGGTGGGGAGAGCACTGACAAACTTTACTGAAGTAAAAGTACTCAGTCAATAATCCATTTATTTGGTCTGACATTAGTTTCACTGAGGAAATGAAAGTAAGCGTCTGCAGGTTGATGATGTGGATCAACACATGTGCTTTATTGTGAGCAGGACTGAACGATCAATCGTTTTCAAATCGAAATCGCGATTTGAAATAAGGCGATTAGCTAATCGTGAAGAAGGCGATTAAAATGTAGGTTAATTACACAGCTCATTTTAAACAGTCATGCAGTTACAGATTCATGCCGTTGTCATCCTGCCAATCACGAGCGCCATGCGCCTCCTGTCACGGTCCTCCTCACCAATCAGAGCGACACAGGGCGTGTACGTTTTACAACAACAAACTAAACTTGTGGGATAATTGCGCCAACCGTACCGACTCAGGCAGCGGCTGTATCGCGATTTAGTCCAGCGTCAACTCACACTGAAGTGTTTCAGCAGTTGAAACATGCCCACCAAACGGGAGACAACCATAGAAAAGATACCTCTAAGCCTGTTGCGAAACGTTTCAAGGAAACCTGTCATTCAATCCTAAAACGCCACGGCTCTCTGTGAACCTGTTTCGCTCCGCACTCCACATGGCTACATATCCCACATAGGGCATTTCAGAATAAGAGCGTTTTGCCTGCCTGATTTTGCTGACTTGTTCAGATTTGAGTTGGTTCAGTTTTCCTTGATTTTTGTACAACTCAGTAGGCTACGTAGTTAAATTGTTTATTTTTATATGATCGGGAATCTGCACAGGGTGTTTTATTTTGAAAATCAACCGTTCTGTGTCAGACTTCCTGTCCGGTTCATCTGCTCTGTGCTGCTCGACTCGGCTTCCCTGAAAAATAGACTGGCAGTAAATATTGAACTTTGGCAAAACTTCGAGAAAATCGCAAATTAAATTTTAATCGCAACATCTGGCAGAAGAATTTAGATTTTTTTTTAATGCAAAAACCTGTGAAAGCGCTGTCAGAGGTTTTTGCATTAGTTTGGATGATCATGTAATGGGGCTGAACGATTAATTGCATTTGCGATATTATCGCGATGTGATACAACAAGATTTTCTAATCGATTACACTCTGGTCACATGACACCCAAGAGGAAAGCAGTCTGCAGTTTCAAACCAAACGAGTCCGAAAGAGGCGCAGTCTGTCCTGAGTTACAGCCTGTGGCTGCGGGGGAACTCTAAGCTTGTCTATTAAACACGAGAGGCGTCACTTGGTTTTATTTTCATCGGCCAACTTTTTAATTGAACCTCAAACTGAGTATTTTTTGTTTGCTTACTGGGATACAGAAAGATGGAGTCCTGGGAGATTAGAACTGATTTAAGTACATTAATTGCTGGTTGAACTGTGGGTTTTGTATTGAGCGCTCACTGTAACAATCTGACTCTCATAATAATAATTCTACCTCTGTGTGCAGCTCGTTTGTCGCTGTCCAGCCCTGAGCTCCTGTCAGAGCTGAAACACTCGAGGACACGCTCCCTGCGACATGTCCCCGAACACAACAGCCTGACCACCGTCTTCTCTGGACGGGGAAGAGGAGGAGGAGGAGGAGGAGGAGGAGGAGGAGGACGACAGGTGAGCAGATACAAACACCTCACGGGGAGGCGGAGAATCAAATATTCACTAACTTTTCGTTCAGGGCGACACGTTCAGCTGGTGACATGACAGGATGTGGTCTGTCTGCAGTGTCGGGAAAGTTGCGATATATTACTAGTTATTAAAAAAAGTAATATTATTACTTTACTTATTACTGGGTGATAAAAGAACTAGTTACGTTACTATATTACTTTCCAGTGTTTCCCACAGAATATATGCTCCTCAATCAAAAATGATTTTAAATCCGACTAGTAAAAAAAGTTGAAAATCATCATGTGGCGGTCAGCGTTTATGGGAACTGTAATAATCTTGCTGTTTTAGAAAAGTAATTAGTTACACTTCTAGTTACGGGGAAAAGTAATATTACTTGGCCAACACTGTCTGCCACAGACAGGACAAAGACTAAAGACAAAGACCTGAGCCTCCTCAGGGGGCGCCACCGAGCTGAAGGGAAGGCAAATGCTGCGTCCCATTTACCTCGGAGGTCGGAGCGGCGATGACATCACACCCGAGTTTACTGCGTTCCAGCCAGGTTAGCTATTGATTCGCCGGTTGATAAAAGAAAACGCATTGTGCGGTATTTACTCACACTAAACACTGTAGCAACACGTCCACAGACAGCAGCAGCACTTTGTGTTCAAACATTTAAATCGGTCACAAGTGTTAATAAACAGTATAAACCACAGCTTTCACTAACTGTTGATACCCGACAGCCATCTTGATCACAAAGTCGGGGCAGTGCAGTTCTCCCGACTTCGGAGGTCGGGATTCCCTTTTGACCTTTGAAATCTGAAATTCTGACTTCTCGACCTTTAGTTTAGTGCAGTTGATGGGACAAATAAAAATGTTTAAACATATTATTCAAGATTGTTTTGTACATTTTATGAAAGTATGGTAATAATAGTTGCATAATAACTTGAAATCTGAAAACCGACAGTAGAAGCTAAATCATCATTGTGGACTGTGGCGTCTCGCTTTAAGCTCTGCTGTCCTTCACTTTTCCTTTGTTTGCTCTTTTATGGCTTTTACAAAATCAACACATTTCCAACCTATAACTAGAAAAAGTACTGAGGAACAAACACATCTTTTACTGTTTTATTTACTTATTTAATGAAATTAATTGTTCTCATGTAATTTATTTGTAGCGTTGGCAATATTGTTGTCATACATTCATGCCAATAAAGCTGATTTGAATAGAAGAGAAATATATAAATAGAGTTATCTGCTCACTTCAAAGAAGCTCCGTCACAGAGTCGTAGCACAAGCACGACTTTGACAGGCGGAAGGAAAAGTAGTTCCTATCAACCGAGTATAATTAGGCAGGAAACGTTGGTATCAGAAATATCGATACTTTAGGATTGATCTGCATATCACTAATGGAAACGGGTTTCTGCCACTACATATCAAAGTTTCCTCCTCACTAGAGGAAGAGGTGTGCAGGCTGGAGCCTGATCCTTCTCACAGGAGGTTTTACAATAACTATCACAATAGAAAGTAAACTCAATCGCGTGTGTCTTTATTCCCCTGCAGCAAAGTCGCAGACATCATCAGCCCAAAGATCAGTACGTGATGTCACCGTCCCACTGAAGCGCTTCTGCCCGCTGCACATACAGGTCCGTGTGTGGCGGTGGCGTCACTTACTGATCCTTCAGAAATACTTGGGGGGGAAAATATAGCGTGTGTGGAAGCTACTCAGTCAATAAAAGAGCTTCGTTACTGAAAAGCTATTTGATTCAGAAAACAGCGACGCTGCCACCAAGCTACTGAGAAATTTAGTTAAACTAGTAACGCTATTTAGTAAATACTGCGTAATGTGTTTTCAAGAATCAGCGTTGGTAACAGTGGCTAACTTGGCTAGTGTGAGGTTCTCCGACCGTTAACTTGAATGCGGTCAACTCAGGCGTGACGTCCTTCCCAGTTCCTACTTCCGTGGTAAATGTAATGCACCATAAAAAGCAGGAGCCCCTCGTGGTTTACAGGCCTACATATTTGTGTTAGCACGTTAGCATCAGATTAGCAGGATGATGTTAATCTTGAATGTTCTTCTCCCGCAGGCCTCCGGCCCCACCCCGACCGCACGACCAGCCAATCAGATGACTTCGCACTGATCATCAGCAGCACCCGACCCTGTACCAGACTACTGGACCTGAATCCATCATGGACTTGGCTATCCTATAACCAATCATGCATTATTTGCCATCAAAATGAATATTTGAACAATAAGTCCTTGATTTCAGAGAGAAGTAAATAAAAAGAACTTTTGCTCCCATATGTTTGTTTTTGAAAGACTAAAACAAGACCCGAGCCTCCAAACTCAGAGCAGGGTTTAGCGGACAGTTAATTATCTCATGTTAACACCTCACGACAAAGTATCTTAGGGATGGCGCCCGATTCCGACTCAAATAGCTGAATCGGTTATTGGTGACAACGAGCTGATCTATGGGTCGATCCATTCACTTCCATTATGCACGTGCTACGCATGCGTCAGTAGACTGGAACATTTTGCTAAAATAGCATTTTCAGCAAAATGTTTATAACGTATAACTTCTGAAGAAGCTAGCTCGGTATGGATATCGTGGCAGAGGCAGTGAAGTAACCGGAGAAGACGAAGTTGGAGGAAGAGATAAAGAGAGAGTGACGGAGCGAAAGACCGGACACAGTGAATATCAGACTGGCTTTTACTGGTTGAGCTTAAAGAGCTGTTAGGATGCAGGACAGACGCCGAGCTGGCCTTCTTTCTGTTGTCAGTAATAACTTGTTAGCTGCTCGCTGTGTCCAGAAGTGTTGTGCTTGCTTGATGTTTGGCTGTTGGCAAAGTAAATCAGCCGGAGGTTACACAGACAGAGGTTTAGCCTCTAGCTACAAATCTTTAGTTGATGTAACCCACTAGATAACACAATCGGACGTCTGTAACGTTACTGTAAGTGCTCCTACGTCCTGCTGTTTCTCGGCTAGCTCGCCACTCAAGTTTCAAGCAGCAGCAACATTATTCTGCTGCTGGTGGAGAGCAGCGCCGGGGTCGAACAAGAGCTGGGCAAGCGGGCAACGTAACTTTGGGAGAGGTGGAAAGACCGAAAAAAGGATGTTGACGGAGGTAGCTAAGAAGATAAAAAGAGAGTGGCGAGAGTTTCCTGCGAGACAAACGTAGAGCTGGCATTCTTTCTGTGTACACAGTCTGACTTTTCACTAATATTGCTGTCTTGTGTTTTCGCACTTGCTCGATGTTTGGCTGTGTTAGCAGTAACGTAATCATAACCAATGCACCTGTGCGCATATTCATGACAGCGGTGAATCTTACTGTGCCGTGTCCAAAATCACTACTCACTATATATACTGGACTATTCATAGAGAGCTCGCCATTTTTTTTTTTATAGGGCTGTCCGAATATATAGTGAGACTGATCATACCCTATACAGTCCACTCAAAGTATCCCAGAATGCATTTTGAAAAGTAATGTAAAACCGACCGGTCACTAACCAAGCCCTACATACCATCATGCATTGCTCTGATAGAAAAAACAGTCCACCAACTGATTGTCCGACGGGAATGACGTAATTAACAGTGCTGAAATACTGACGGGAGTAGTGCCTAAAAGTGTTGTTTGCATTATGCGGGTTGTTGAGAATTGTTTTAGAGCATTACAGCCTAAATTGTTATAATATTCACTAGATCGAAGGTGTTTTGCATTGTCATCATTTAAAGTATTATTTTATAGTGTAAAGTTAAGATCACAGTGTTAAGACTCTATAGCTCTGAGTGTGTGTGTGTGTGTGTAACAGCAAGGCATCATCGAAAACACCAGCAAAGGAAAATGTAGAAGCAGAATTAGTGAAAATTGTGTTACAAAATGTACATAAATACAGTATGAATGTCCTGTCTATAGCGAACAGTACAAGAGACACCAGCTTATTTCACAAAGTCAGGGTTTTGAGTCATCAGTGATTATCTCTAATCAGTATTAATAATCATTCTTAATCATTTTAATCATTCTTAATCATTTTTATTAGTATTCATCATTAATCATTACTGATTATAAGTATAATCATATCAGTATAAGTAATATATAATAATATAAGTAATAAGTACTGAACTGTAGTCACAAACACAGAAACAGATCCTTGAGTGGGAGGAATGACTGCAGGAAGTGGCTGCAGGTGTGCAAGATATAATAATATAAGTAATAAGTACTGAACTGTAGTCACAAACACAGAAACAGATCCTTGAGTGGGAGGAATGACTGCAGGAAGTGGCTGCAGGTGTGCAAGATCTGCCGACACTGTGACAGTGCACGCTTTGTTCTGCTGTTATCTACTGTTACTATGACTACATGAGGAACTGTTAGTCTGCTGATATTAAGACTACGTGCTTAATTACTGATTAAGAGGTCGATTGTCAACTTCCAACCTCTGGTTGTTATAGACTGCGTGAACTTTGAGTGAACTTGCTGAAGGAATTTTTGCTTGGCAGAAAAGCGACACAGGCTTGCTGAAATCACGTCAGATATAAAGATATAGA
>NC_060161.1:38005624-38008434 GCF_021292245.1 Micropterus dolomieu
TTTTAGAGCATTACAGCCTAAATTGTTATAATATTCACTAGATCGAAGGTGTTTTGCATTGTCATCATTTAAAGTATTATTTTATAGTGTAAAGTTAAGATCACAGTGTTAAGACTCTATAGCTCTGAGTGTGTGTGTGTGTGTGTAACAGCAAGGCATCATCGAAAACACCAGCAAAGGAAAATGTAGAAGCAGAATTAGTGAAAATTGTGTTACAAAATGTACATAAATACAGTATGAATGTCCTGTCTATAGCGAACAGTACAAGAGACACCAGCTTATTTCACAAAGTCAGGGTTTTGAGTCATCAGTGATTATCTCTAATCAGTATTAATAATCATTCTTAATCATTTTAATCATTCTTAATCATTTTTATTAGTATTCATCATTAATCATTACTGATTATAAGTATAATCATATCAGTATAAGTAATATATAATAATATAAGTAATAAGTACTGAACTGTAGTCACAAACACAGAAACAGATCCTTGAGTGGGAGGAATGACTGCAGGAAGTGGCTGCAGGTGTGCAAGATCTGCCGACACTGTGACAGTGCACGCTTTGTTCTGCTGTTATCTACTGTTACTATGACTACATGAGGAACTGTTAGTCTGCTGATATTAAGACTACGTGCTTAATTACTGATTAAGAGGTCGATTGTCAACTTCCAACCTCTGGTTGTTATAGACTGCGTGAACTTTGAGTGAACTTGCTGAAGGAATTTTTGCTTGGCAGAAAAGCGACACAGGCTTGCTGAAATCACGTCAGATATAAAGATATAGAAAGTCAACAATACAGTAATAAATGACAGCTGGGGAACAGTGTTAATTGGTAAAAACAAAGAAGTTCATCATAAGGAAGGGGCAAACCAGCCCAGAGGGGGATATATATTAGACTGTCTGCAGACCGGAGGATTGACTCCATCCTCCGACCTGCTGGGATGTTGTACGGGTTTATCTGTCCTGTTTTGGAATAAACTCTTTTGCGCCGACTCTTGACCGTCTCCAGAGAAGTTTTTGATTGCAAACTTATTGACTCCAATAGAAAGTTAATGGAGTATTTTTTGACACAGTTTATAAAGCTGGTGAAGGTGGGGACCAGGCTCAACTGGCCCAGCCTGGTTGTACATCTGACCCAACAGGGTGAGCTCACTATGTAATCCTCTACATACAACTCACTATATAATCCTCTACATACAACTCACTATATAATCCTCTACATACAACTCACTATATAATCCTCTACATACAACTCACTATATAATCCTCTACATACAACTCACTATATAGGGAGGAGGAGGCAACCCTACAAATACTTAATCTCAATCTTAATCTCTTAACGTACTGGCAACGCGGTCAATGCACAGCTGATCCTTCGCTGGCAGCGAGAGGAAACAGCGGCGTTGACTCTGAAGAGAGGCTTTTCTTCTCTCAGTAAAAGAACAGTGCGTCTGAGTCTTCTGTCGGTATGAAGACGTTATGTTGGGAGTAACGAACTTCCTTCAGGATCTAAGCGGCTGGCGAGTTTAGTCCTGCCCTTAGGGATTCATTAAAGTTAATAAAATCTAAATAAAATTGGTGGAGGCGGCATTATTATCAGAGCGGTTTTTAACTGATCGGTGGTGGAAATTGTATATTTCCTTAAGAAGAAACAAATAAAGAAGTTACAACAAACAGTTGTCTTTGTGATCTTTATTAAAAGTCATACACCAGAGGGCGATTACAGAGTCTGACCCAGAGAAACAGATAAGACATTTAATGCTACAGACGTATATGTAGAATACATGCACTACAACGTTAGACACAGTTTACTCATGGACCTGTGATTGTAAAGCCACAGTCCCACACAGCAGGCTATTCATTATTTTCTTTCTGTGGAAAATGTGTCTAACTGACTTTAAGACTTCTATTTTACATTTAAAAATCTTGCTCATTTCATATTTAATAAAATGTGGTCAAAACACATTAAGACTATAAGCAGATAATATTATATAACAAACTCACTTTATTTGTTCCAGCTGCACCCCTGTCATCCTCACTCAGAAACATTCACATCAGCTCCAGCACGATAACTACGATCCAATCAGTGCGACTAATCACAACATGACAGATGACTGTTCATTTAGGTTACAGCTTAATACAGATTAGTTTGATTTAAACGGTGATTACTGAAGTTGTAGCCCACAGTAAATGTTTTAGCCTGACAACCTGACAGCTGCCTTAATGTCCACAGAGTCAAATGAAGGACAGCATCACCCATATATTTAATTCTGAGGGTGACTCGCAATGTCCACAGATCGCTGCCTCTGTCCAAAAGCAGTCATGTGGAAGACCATGTTTGGGTAACGAACTAATACAACCATGATTTAGATCGTTTTGTTTCCTTCTGCCAATGATCTGCAGCTTTGAGATCGACGAGGAATTGAAACGGCGTGTCAAAAAAGCCGATTCAGGCTCCGCAGGAGGGGAAGAGTTAAGCTTGATTTCTACTCCTGCGTAGGGTCTACACACGTAGCCAGGCATTTATACTTATTCTTAGCGCTCCGTTAATTTAGCGGCAGATGTAGCCTTTTCAAATGTTACCGACCGAATGGATCACATTCTGATAGAGGAACGAGTCATTTTGCTCGGGGTTGTGACAGTCAAATATATCGATCCACCGTGTTTCAGCACGCTGTTTTGGCCGCTAGTAAAAGTTACTTCAAAGCACAGGACACTTCCTGTTGGCTCTGAGGCATTGCAAGACTACCCAGCCGACCAATCACAGAGCTTACGGTCCGCGTCGACTTGACGTGTAGTTACATTTTTG
>NC_060161.1:38008454-38022013 GCF_021292245.1 Micropterus dolomieu
CAACATGACAGATGACTGTTCATTTAGGTTACAGCTTAATACAGATTAGTTTGATTTAAACGGTGATTACTGAAGTTGTAGCCCACAGTAAATGTTTTAGCCTGACAACCTGACAGCTGCCTTAATGTCCACAGAGTCAAATGAAGGACAGCATCACCCATATATTTAATTCTGAGGGTGACTCGCAATGTCCACAGATCGCTGCCTCTGTCCAAAAGCAGTCATGTGGAAGACCATGTTTGGGTAACGAACTAATACAACCATGATTTAGATCGTTTTGTTTCCTTCTGCCAATGATCTGCAGCTTTGAGATCCACACAGTATGAACGAGGAAATGAAATGGCGTGTCAAAAAAGCCGATTCAGGCTCCGCAGGAGGGGAAGAGTTAAGCTTGATTTCTACTCCTGCGTAGGGTCTACGCACGTAGCCAGGCATTTATACATGTGCGTCTGTGTATCCGTCATTCTTAGCGCTCCGTTAATTTAGCGGCATTGCGAGGCTACCCAGCCGACCAATCACAGAGCTTATGGTCCCCGTCGACTCGGCGTGTAGCTAAATCTTTGAGGACATGCATGTCAGGCGACGGCGTAGCCCCCTATGCCGTCGATTCGACGCAGAAGTACACTTACAGTTGAAGTAAACCTCCTCCGAGGAGATGACAACTAAGCCCGATCCATTGCAGGGCTCTACGCTAACCTTTTTTGGAGCACAGCAGAAAATGTTCAAGTAACAGAGTTAAACAAACTATTGATTATATACATATTAATTCTACGTGTGTTGTCTTTCTCCTTGTGTTCAACTATGGGGTGAAACCATTGGAGGAGTACGGAAGTGAAGACCCTGTTATCTGGTCACTCGGCATCGGCCTTAATAATTTGTAAAGAATTTCTAAAATACTGAAACAGATGTTTTGAAACTTTGATACATTTAAAAGCTTTTCAAACACTCACAATAAACGTTACTGTAATTGGTGCTTGTGTAGTTTTTGAACCAGGGACGGATTCACAATCCACCAGCAGTACCCACACAAACACACCTGATATAAACAAGACTACTGAATAGTATTACAATAACTTCAGTAAAACCAGGGGAACGTTGCAGCAGTGGAAATCTTTCTGGTAAGTTACTTGCACATTGTGCTCATAAATCATTTTTCCGGTTCGCACATTTGATTTTTAGGGGCATATGCGAGCAAAATGGTTGCACTGTAGAGCCCTGCATTGGCAGAAGATTTGTTTTGATTAACAATCGTAATCGACTATATTGTGATTCCAGTTTCTTAGTTATGAAGACTTGCTTCTTTTCTTTGTCTTACTTGATAATAAACTGAACAGTTTTAAAGGTTTAAAGATGGACAAAACAAGCAGTTTGATGACATCAAATGCTGAAACACTGATGGGCATGTTTATAACAGCTTATTCAGAAAGGAAATACCTGAGCGATAACATGACAGATTAATGGACTGTGAGAAAATACTCCATTGTAGTGAAGGTTGAAAAGTGCTAGCAATATTTTCTTGCATGAATTACAGGAACAGTAAAAGTAAATTTTAGGTGGGATGAAAACTAAACTACATGAATAAAGAGATGGCTCATAAACATTCAACAAATTTACATAAAGAACAAAGTAGCTATTTTTTTCTTTGGAAAGTAAAAGTCCAAGTAGATCAGGAATCCTTAAAACGCACTTCTTCCTGGACGGGGGTTGGAGGTGTGGCCTCTTTGTGTGTGACGACAACAGGATTATGGTGAGAGGGGCAGCACAGTACGTAGTCGCAGCCACGATAACATACATGCTGATCAGAATATAAAGTTACTGTTGTCTCCCCCTCAGTTTGTAGAGAAAATCAGTTCAGTCAGGACAACTTTCATCAAAGAAGCGTTAAGTTTGGCTCTGTTCTGGGATGTCCCTACCACGTGCCTAAATGGAAAGTCCCCAAAAACAAACACACATGTGTGAAGCGAGTCCGCTGACCTGACAGTAGTTTAGAAGTAGTCCCTTGTGTCCTCAGATGTCCGTGTATGCGTCCGCTTTGAGTACATTCGAGGCTTTAGCGTTAGCTTACTACATTAAAAATAATTAATGTGACTTTTAATTTTTACAAAAAAATGACACTTTGGCAACCAAGTCAGGCCCCTGAACCAATCCTGCAATCAACTATTTGACAGGAAGTTGTGGGGATGTTTCCCCAGAGCTTTTCTCAGCTCAGGGAGAGATTGTGGCAGGAGAAAGAACAAAACGAACCCACAGAGGAGACTGGAACTGCTCTTCACAGCGATCTCTGAGGGACAGTGATACCTCCGATGCTGCTAGAGGGAAGTAATCGCCGGGCGTCACAGGCCTGCACCCGGGGAGGAAAACAGCCAGCTGTGCCAGGAAAACTTGACTTGCCAGGTCTTGGATATAGTTTGTGCTGGCGAGCGATGAATGGATCCTGGACCAGTTGTCAGGATGATTATCCACTGTGGAGTGGGCTGCTGGGCTGGGCCTCGAGGATCAGCGGCTGAAACAGTTTCTTGTCTGGTGCTTCTGAGGTGCTTGCAGAAGAAGCAGCAAGGGCAAGCAGACTATAGCAGCTTAAGTTGAATATAAGGTATCTTATTTAACAACTAATGCTAAGAGAGGAATCAGCTGATGGGGCTGGGATTGAGAGCAGAGCTTGACTTCATTGCCTGCCTGCGCTAACACTATGCTTGCTAATAAAACAACACAGCTATCAGGGCAAGAGGAAACAGCTTGTTTGGATCTGAAAAATGTTTAAACCGAAGCAGTGTGAATGCGTTGGTGGCGTTTAAGGTTACCAGACTGCGTAAAGGTTTTCTCACATTGGTCACAGCTGTATGGTTTATCCCGGGTGTGAACACGTTGGTGGACATTTAATGTACTTGATTTAGAGAAAACTTTCCCACATTGGTCACACCAGTACGGTTTATTCCCAGTGTGAACACGTCGGTGGATATTTAGTTCACCTGATGCAGTAAAAGCTTTCCCACATTTGTCACAACTGTAGGGTTTTTCTCCAGTGTGAACACGTTGATGGATTTTTAGTTTCCCTGATGTAAAGAAAGTTTTCTCACACTGGTCACAGCTGTACGGTTTTTCTCCAGTGTGAAAACGTTGGTGGATTTTTAGTTCACTTGATTGTGTGAAAACTTTCCCACATTGGTCACAGTTGTATGGTTTCTCTCCAGTGTGAACACGTTGGTGGACTTTCAGGTTCCCTGATGTAGTGAAAGCTTTCCCACATTGGTCACACTTATAAGGTTTCTCTCCAGTGTGAACACGATAGTGCTTTTTTAATTCATCTGCTGTAGCAAATGTTTTCCCACACTGGTCACACCTGTATGGTTTCTCTCCCGTGTGAACACGTCTGTGGACATATAGGCTCCTAAAACTAGTGAAAAATTTCCCACATTGGTCACACCAGTACGGTTTCTCTCCAGTGTGAACACGGTGGTGCATTTCTAGGCCACCTGATGAAATGAATGTTTTCCCACACTGGTCACAGCTGTATGGTTTCTCTCCAGTGTGAACACGTTGGTGGATTTTTAGGTGACTTGATTGAGTGAAAGCTTTCCCACATTGTACACAGCTGTAGGGTTTCTCTCCAGTGTGAACACGTTGGTGGATTCTTAGGTCACCTGATGTAGTGAACGCTTTCTCACACTGGTCACAGCTGTATGGTTTCTCTCCAGTGTGAACTCTCTGATGAATCTTCAAATACCAGCATGCTTTAAAGGATTTGTCACAGAGCTGACAGTGGTGACGTTTGAGTCCATCTCCTCCTCTCCGTTTCTACATTGACAGACATACAGAGAGAAAGACAGTTAGCTCGCTCCACAGTGACATCCCACTATTTAGAACCATAGATGACATTTAGAGCATGTCTGTGGAACACACCCCACAATGTTCAAGTTTGACTAATGCAAGGAGAGGCTCACTCTAACTCAACACAGATAGCACACAAGTCGCGCCAATGTCGGACTGAGATTGCACATCAGGTAGGGCTGCAACAATTAGTCGACATAATCAACGTTCTCGGCTTGTGAAACTTAGAAGCACTTAATAAAAAATAAATAGAAGTAGTATGAAAGTGGACTGTTGCATCTGTATTCTAAATACACATTACAAGGTACAGTAGTGTAAAAATATTGTACTTAATGGTAGCCAGTTAGTCTGAAACAGACACTATATTTATACAAAGAAAGGAATAACTTCATTAAAATAACTCATTTGACAGACATTTTTAGCCAAAGCGACTTACATTTGAGGAACAACATCCAAGCATCAAATACAGCACGAGATCTACAACAGCTAATATAAGATATCGCATCAATGGGGTAAATACCTAGGGAAAAAAGTTCAGTCAATACAACATAGTTGTAAGGGGATAGAAGAAGAAATGTTAGAGGTTAGGAGTTAGCTGTGTTATAAAAGGAAGTGTTCTTGGATGAGATGAGTTTAAGAGCTTCTTGAAGTTAGAGAGGGACCACCTGCTCTGATGGCGTGTGGTAGCTCGTTCCACCATTGTGGTGTTACAGATGAGAACACCCGGGACTGGGATTGCTTTGGGATTGCACGCTTGGGTGGCGTACGGAGTGAGGTAGGGCCCGATTTTCCTGATGTTGTATAGAGCAAAGCAGCACAACCGGGAGACAGCAGCAACAAGGTCTGAAAAGGACAGCTAGTCACCAATCATGACACCCAAGTTTCTCACCAACCTGGTTGGAGTGATGGTAGAGGAGTCAATTTGTAGTTTGATGTAATGGTGGATAGATTGCTTGGCTGGAATGACCAAGCGTTCAGTCTTAGAGAGGTTTAGTTGAAGGTGGCAAGCCTTCATCCATGCGGAAATGTCCAAGAGACAGTCTGAGACGCCAAGATGTCATCTGCGTAGCAGTGGTAAGAATAGCCATGCGAGCGAATGATCAGCCCCAGTGAGGTGCTGTAAACTGAGAAGGGGCCCTAGCACTGACCCTTGGGGCACCCCTGTGGAAAGGCAGTGGAAGGAAGATAATTGTCCTTGCCACATTATAGGCACGCCCCGAGAGGTAGGATTTGAACCACATGAGTGCTTTGCCGGAGATGCCCATTGCTGAGAGAGCGGATAGCAGGATCCTGTGGTTGACTGTGTCAAAGGCAGCTGATAGGTCAAACAGGCTAAGAACCGAGGATTGGGCTACAGCTTTAGCTGACCTGAGGGCTTCTGTTACAGACAGAAGAACCGTTTCAGTAGAGTGGGCACTGGTATGGATCTAGGAGGTCATTCCGTGAGACGAATTCTGAGACCTGTTTGAAAACTGCCCGTTCAATAGTTTTGGATAGAAATGGTAGAAGTGAAACAGGCAGATAATTCTCAACTTGAGTTGGGTCGAGGGAGGGCTTTTTGAGCAAGGGTGTAACCATAGCCCTTTTGAAAGTGTTCAGGAATGTTCCGGGACCACGGTAGGAGATTTGTAGGAATCTGTTCCAGTGGGCATGTAGTAGGACGGCTATGGGTCAGGAGTCCTGATACTTTGCTCTCTGTGAGAGGAGTAAACAATGAGTGTGAAATGCCATTGACCTGGGAGGAGAGAGGAACAGATGTAGTAGGACTGCTACATGTTAGCCTTGGTGTTGAGGGGAGGTAGCGCGGAAGCTACCACTGAGGCAAAGTGAGTGGGAGACAGGTTGCAAAGGTTGCGTCTTTGTGAGATGCTGGAACAATGAATTGTTCCTGTAGGCATACCATGAACTGGATGAAACAGTGGTCAGACATGTGTAGAGGTGTGACCTTGCCAGCTTTGCGGGTCGGGGGGCTGAGAGCCTGTATTAGATCAAAGGACTGAATCGGAGACGGGAAGTCTGCAGATTTTCATTTGTCTAAGTGAATGTTCACGTCACCGAGGACAAGTAACGTCATGCTCTGGGATTGAAGACAGCAGTGTGTCTAGCTCTACCACAAAGTTACGCACTTGTCCTGGTGGACGGTATGACAATCATAGAGACCTTTACCGGAGCGGATTCCGAGACAGCATGATATTTGAAGGAGGCATATTGATTTGGGGGTAGCAGCTGTGTGAATTTCCTTTTGTTGGAAATTAAGAGCCTGGTCCCAGGTGTAGGTGAAAGAGTAATTGGTGGACAGTGCAGCTTTCTGGTTTGATCCAGGTCTCAGTGAGTGCCTAAGAGATAATGTATTAACATAAGCAGTGATAAAGTCAGCTTTGTTGACTGCAGACTGGCAGTTCCAAGTAAACAGATGTGGGTGGGTCTGTTTTGAAGGCCGAAATTACAAGAGGGGACCAACAATAATGGTTTTGTAGTGGACAGGGTTTCATAAAATTTATACCGTCTCCCCTAAACCTATTTTTTTTTTACCTGCCACCCAGGAAAGGCAGGGGATATTTTTCTCACACTTTCTACCACACTGTTAGTGAGCTGTGACAGCTGTGTTTTTGATAGACAGTTTGTCTCTGAATATCGCTGTCTAATCAGCGTGAAGTCGTGTTCCGCGGAGTCCCGCCTCTTTTGGGGCAAATTCAGTCTGGTTGAGAATCGCCCAGATCGCTCTCATAGACTTTCACGTAAAGGCAGTTTTTTTTCCGAGCAGCAGCCGCTGCAATGCAATCTCTGCGGGGTCCGGGAGGGCTCGCAGTTACGTGTTTACGTCATGCGCCCAGCAGCAGAGCTATGCTTCTGCCACCTGAAAACGACTCGGCAGTCCTATAGCTTGTTGCTGTCATTACGACCAGCAGCTGTAGAAAATGTTGTGTAGGGAGACGCAGTGACTTTACCAGCGGTGAGTAAGACACAGTATAAATAATACATGTAATTTGTTAGGCTACGAGGAGAGGAAAAGTCCGCTAGCTACTAGGCTAATTTATGCTCCGTAAAATGCCAGAGGCTAAGCTAATAACTGTGACTGTAAAAAAAAATATTGATAGTTATTATTAATTGCCCCATCTGAGAGATTTGGCAGGAGCCGCCACTGCTGCCACCTCACGCAGAGACAAGAGGACCGTTTTCTCTTCTTTAGAAAGTATGAAATTGTCCGGTGTCGTCGTTCTCCAGCTGGAAACGTCGGCATGAGCGATGCATTGTTTGATTGGAGCTAGCTTGCCAACTAGTGTACCGAGACGAGTCTTCCTCATCCAGAGAGCCGATATTACGTGCCATCTTTTCAGATTATCTGGCATAACTGACGTGCTTTGGAAATGTTGCAGTTCACAACCTTTTGGCCGAGTGAAAAGTCAAGTGCTCCTGCACTCTGGAGGTTTTAGGTTGTGATGGTGTTAATACTATCACTAATATTGTGTTGTTTAATTAACTTTACTGTTCACATCACTTTACTCCATTAAGCTGACGGTAGGGCTATAATAATTAATTATAAAGATATGAAACTTTTTATCGCGATAACATTTTTGCCATAACGTCCAGCCCTAGCGGATGGTGTTGCTACGGCCCGATGACGTCATGAACAAATTGATTATTAAATTTGTTGGCAACGAATTTAATAATTGGTACTCAATACAAGATTATATTTATTGACTTATAAGACATGACACAAACATAACTACGAGACTATGGAGACGGTCAGGGGACGCACAGCACAGGAGATGGGGGAGGCAGAGCACAGAGAAAAAAGGCCCATACTACAGATGAGCCGCGTACAGCCTCGGTGTCTGACATGTTGAGATAAGATCCCACAAGAGATTAAACCAAATGCAAGATAGAGGACTAAGCTAAACCGCTCAACAGTTAGATGGTTCTCTCTCAGAAGTCCCATCCCCAGGAGTAATAACCCTCTTGGATATTGACGGACCATACAAGGCCACTTTCCCGACCTGGCACAGGTGTTAATTGCAACATTTCTACACGACACGAGATAAAGCTGTTTTCTCCCACACAGGAAATTAATTTGCTTCTCGCTCGTCGCCTCTAAAGTTAAGTTAATTTGAACTTAAGTTCTGCAATGTTGTTCTGGTGTTTATCGGTGCTGCTCATTCGTCCTCTGGGTTTCAGAGAGGACACAGACAGATCAACGACGGAGGAGAGCTGTAGCCTCCGTCAGACCCACTTCTTACCGTGTGTTCAGCAGCATATGGAGGCTGTCCTGTTTGACAGGTACCAATTCACAATACATGTAACACAGAAATTCATTCATTGTTAATTGTATAAATAGCATTACAGTATTTTAACAACTTACTGTTTGCAATACATTTATTATGAAGCGGTCCCCATAAATAATTCGATATACATTCAAATATTTCTATATTTTCTTGATCAAATTCCTTGATATTAATTCAATTTGGAAAACTCTCTTATTGAAATTTCAATCATCCACCACACAATTACTCTAATGACAAAATGTGCTTCAATTGTAAAACACAGAATTTTCACACAAATAATAAAACTGAATCCACGGTCATCCAATATGTGAATGTAGCATAACTATTAGGGTTGGGAATCTCTGGGTACGATTCGAGTACGATTCAGAGGGCTGCGATGCGATTATAAAACAATTATCGATGCATCTTGATGCATCTTTTTTTTTTTATATACAGGATCTCTGGATAATTACTAGTATAAGTATTTCATTCATTAAAATCCAAAAGAAACATCTCCTAATTAGCTTAAAAGGACTAGATTGCATCCCTAATTTGCTTCATTGACCTCAGCGCCATGGTCACGCCTTCATTTCTTTAACAACCAGTTGTCAGACTCCTCTGAACACTGAAATATAATTATCAGGAGTGTGTACAGTATGTTTACAGGACAGGGGCCTCACATGCACAATATTTGGTTCACGAGAATCAGAAGACATTTTAACACTATTACAATGCCCTCGAAAATTTGGGCATGAAACACTTATTTTCCTGCATTCTGGAGACATTTTCAGAAAATTCAGGTGACAGTTCAAACAGAATATAACGCAGTACTCAGCAGCTTGTTTTACTTACTTGTGCTACTTTTTCTTGTTACTTTTTTTGGACAATGCACATTTGTTTCTTCTATATTTACATTACATTGCTGTGGCTCAGGAGGTAGAGCGGGTTGGCCGTTAATCGGAAGGTCAGCGGTTGGGCTCGGGTTTGTTTTTTCTTCTGCCCAGTGATCGCCGCATCTGGGTGATGTAAGTTTAATGTATGTTAGTTTGATGGTTCCATTCACATAACGTTACATTACAACAGCGGCGCAACGCTGAGACAAAGACACAGTCCTTTTCTCATCCACAACTGTCTCTCCGTTGCTGTTGTGACATTCACTGACCAGGAACCTGCAGCAGGTCTTCCAGCTCCGCTGTTTCATTAGCACTCGCCACAGTGTGACTGGCTCGCACGCCAATCTTGCTTGTTGTGCTAACCTCAGCGCCACTGTCCTCAGGCTTCGTCCCCCAACTTGTCCATACCTCTGGTCCGTTCTCTTACTGCTCATGGCGGCTAGTCAGATGTCCCCCACTCCAACACCATCTTCAAACAGTCACCTTCCCCCTCTGACCTCTAACCTGCCCTCAAGATCTGTGAAGAGGACGTGAGCCACCTCTTCCAAAGGCAGAAGATCAGGAAGGCTCCTGGACCTGACGGTGTCTCACCATCGTGCCTGAAAATCTGTGCGGACCAGCTGGCCCCCCCATCTTCACTCAGTTCTTCAACACTCCACAGTCATCCCGGTCCCAAAAAAACCTCCATCTCTGGACTGAATGACTACAGGCCCATCGCCCTGACATCTGTAGTCATGAAGTCCTTTGAAAGACTGGTGTTGGCCCACCTGAAGGACATTACAGGCCCCCTGCTGGACCCCCTGCAGTTTGCCTACAGGGCTAACAGGTCAGTGGATGATGCAGTCAACTTGGGTCTGCATCACATCCTGCAACACCTCGACTCTCCAGGGACATATGCAAGGATCCTCTCCGTGGACTTCAGCTCAGCGTTCAACACCATCATCCCGGACATCCTCAGCACCAAACTCACCCAGCTCACTATACCAGCCTCCACCTGTCAATGGATCAGAGACTACCTGACTGACAGGAGTCAGCAGGTGAGGCTGGGAAACATCACATCCAGCACCCGGACTATCAGCACTGGCGCCCACCAGGGGTGTGTGCTGTCCCCACTGCTCTTCTCCCTCTACACCAACGACTGCACCTCAGGGGACCCATCTGTCAAACTCCTGAAGTTTGCTGACGACACAACGGTCATCGGCCTCATCCGGGACGGTGATGAGTTGGCCTACAGATCAGCTGGCTCTCTGGTGCGGTCAGAACAACCTGGAGCTTAACACGCTCAAAACTGTGAAGATGATCGTGGACTTCAGGAGGAGCCCCCCCACTCTGCCCCCCATCACCATACTCAACAGCCCTGTGTCTGCTGTGGAATCCTTCAGGTTTCTGGGTTCCACTATATCCCAGGCCAAAACTGACACTATCATCAAGAAGGACCAGCAGAGGATGTACTTCCTGCATCAGCTCAGGAAGCTCAACTAACCTAAGGAGCAGCTGATCCAGTTCTACACAGCCATCATCCAGTCTGTCCTCTGCACCTCCATCACTGTCTGGTTTGGATCTGCCACCAAAAAGGACAGGAGCAGACTACAACGGACAGTCAGGACTGCAGAAAAAATAATCGGTGCCAACCTGCCCTCCATTCAGGACTTATACAGGGAACATCACTGCAGATTCATCTCACCCCGGGCACAACCTGTTCCAGCTCCTCCCCTCTGGTAGGCGCTACAGAGCACTGTACGCCAAAACCAAGAGACTCAGGAACAGTTTCTTCCCACAAGCCATCACTCTGATGAACAGCTGATTTCTGACTCACAGTGTCAGGAACAATTCCTGTGCAATAACCCAGTAACTCTGTCTCTAATCAGCCACCTGTTTACTGGTTTCCACTTATTATTTATTTATTCACCATTCTCTATTTCAGTGCTGTTCATACTATCTATGTCATATATACTGTATACCAATACACCTACCTCAGGTCATAGGTCTTATTTATTTTTTCCAGCATCCTTTGCACTATGCTCCATCACACTGTGTACATGTATGTGTACCTGTATATCATTTCCACCTTCAACATGTACATAATGAGAATAGTTTACTCTTACATCCTTTGCACTCTGATCACTGCACTATTTGTCAATATGTCTGTATTGTTTTGTTCATAGTGTGTATATTAGTGTTGTCTATTCTGTAGTTTGTGTCTGATTTTATTTTATTATTATTATTATTATTATTACATTATTTTATTACTGTATAAGTAGGCACATCATGAGCAATGTACCATCCTGAGTCAAATTTCTCGTATGTGTACACATACATGGCAATAAAACTGATTCTGAATGATTAGCGATGGGACGGGGGTGATACCGGTAGGTTGCGGCCTTTACTTGCACAGAGTGCTCCTATTTCCAGGCAACTATTGATTAAGTACGTCAGCATCCAGGTAGCATTTTGCTTTGGGCGGATCTGAAGCAGCTGGTTACCTGAGTGATTTTCGAAAACACCCGAAAATGTTTATCAAGGTTTTATTTTTCCCCCCTCGAGGCTACGGCCAGGGTGCGAACTAGGGGGAGCTGAACTCCTCTTAACAAGACATGAACTCCCCAGAAAACATGATGAGATATTTTGGTGGCTCTTTAAAATATTGACAATATGCTATTTTTGCCATTAATTTCTATTTTTCTGTACCATCATGATTCACGTATAAAATCAATATTATCCAAAATATCAGTTCACATACAGGATCATCTCTGTAGTAAGAGATGCACAGATTATATTTTTACTGGCTGATTCCAGTTACTGATTTTTTTTTTAAGGTCTGACCTGCCGATTCTAATTTTATTTCTTTCTAAGATCCATAACTGACAGCATACACAAACATTTTTGTAACCATTTATTGGAAAAATCTATTTTTATAATGAGCACCAGTATAAATGTTAGCTATTCTCACTGGTCTCAGTTGTATCATAATGAAACATTGATAATAAAATAACATTTTCACTGGAAGCAGCTGAAAATAAATTGCAGTAGCCAATAAACTAGGCCATTTTTAAACATCTTGTACTTAAAAATATTTGATAAATTATCCTATTTCTTATCTCACCATTTTAATTCTACAGTTTATAGTGTTTAATCTCAAACCACAGTAATCTGCTCACCTTGCTTTTCCCCTCAGACACAGAAGCACACACCTACACCTGCCATCTCTCTCTCTGTCTGCTCTGACTTTATCTGTCAGCAGTTTTATTTAAAAGAACTCACGTTTGGTATCTTCTCACCCGTTATTCTGTTTTCACAGCAGCAGATGAGCCGCTTGTTGTTAATTACCGATAGAGACCACCGTGGTCTGAATGACATCGTCACTGTGTCTTTACCTGCTCCCTGATTTACAAAATCCACAGCGTCTCTTTCTGTGTTTCTCTGCAGATGTAGTGAGCGTCAACTCTTCTTCACTCTCGTGAATAACTTCCACACACCTAAGACATGTTTTAGCCTGTGTGTGTGTGGCTGTGACATGAGGCTACTGTCCGTGCACACATGTGAAACACGATGCAGTGCAGCTGTACGCAATAAACATCGAAATTATATCAAATAAAGGCTTGAAATATCTCACTTTGCATGTAATCTGCTATATATTAGTTTCACCTTTTAAGTTAAATTACTGAAATAAATTAACTTTTGCACAATATGCTAATTTTTCCGAGTTTCAACTGTATTCACTGCGGGGTTTGAAGGGACGGGAGGTTGAGCCGGGGAGGAGAAGAAGATTAGGCGAGTGCTGAACCGACTACATGTTCTTTTTCAATCGGTTTAAAACAATGATTTAATGTGGTCATTATGTTGTTACAGTTTAGGCCACTGATTAATTAATCTGTAAAGAAATGAAGCAACTGTAAAATGAATAAACACCATAACTGCCACGCTGCTGCTGTCATCCCTCAGTTTAAAGTGCTCCCACACAGCTGAGGGCTTCATTTTGTTTTCCCTGTGATGTGAACGGATGTGTAGAAAAGCTGAGCACCAGTGGAGGAAAACCGCGCATGCACCGAGCGCGAAACTCCCAGAACAAAGAAAAGAGAAACGCTCGTGAGTTTTTCTTTCAGCTTCCTCTCTTCAAGATGAAAACAGGAATCACGGAGACACTTTGGAAATCAAACCACGTCAACACAAACCCTGGAGCGGGTTTTCAGGCTCTGATCTCTAACAACAGAATGAACGGATGATACACGGACCCTCGAGACTCTTCCTCGTGTCTTTAGTCTCGTGATGAAGTCATGAACACTGACCTGAACATCGGTGCTATCAGAGCACGAGGCTGCTGTTTGGCTCCTGTGGTCCGGGTTCTGGTTCTCCATCGTCCTGCAGGTCTCCGCTGTGACTGGTGGACCGTGTTGTCCTGGACTGAGTCTGGATTCTGGTCTCGGAGCTCTTCAGGCTGAGGGCCTTTCCGGAAGTACGTCCTCTCCGTTTGCGCGTTCACGCTGAGGGTCCGCCTCACTGAGGCCGGAGTGGTAGCGGGTTGTTATGCTGCGTTCCAGGAAACTCGGAACTGGGAAACTTGCGACCTAAACTAGAA
>NC_060161.1:38022033-38024148 GCF_021292245.1 Micropterus dolomieu
TGGCGGCGCCCATGGAAGCGCACATAATGGTTACGTTAATGGTAAACCATAAACTAAAAGGCAACAAAAAGTATATTTGCATGTATTTAAATTAAAATAATACATACGGTCATAAAACCGTAGTAAAACCTGTTCTGCATGTATATTGATGTAGAAATATGTTATTAGGTAGCTGGCTACAGAAAAGAATCTCAAAGTCTTCTCTGCATAAAGGTTACTGTTAAAAATGCCAAAACATTAGAGGGCTACCAGCTTCGTTCACTTTCGGCATCATGCACCACCGTGCACCTGGAACACTTTGATGTAGGGAGTTTAAACTGGGAAATATCCCAGTTCCGACCGGTCTCGAACGCAGCATTAAACCCTCCAGTGCTGCTTGTTGAAGGTGTGTAACAGCCTTTGCTGCACGATGGGGAACCTTTCTTTCAAACGTGAGTTCCGTGTGACTTCGCCTGTAAACATGTTGGATTTTTAAATCCAGAAACTACACCAACATTTCTGTATCACCATTCACAGGTTAACAACACCGCTTATTTAATAAAAAATGCCCGATAAACAAAATTACTGTTTTCATTGAATCTTTTCATCTCATATGAAAATCTTCAGCCAAAACAAAAGTACAAAAAGCAACAGAATAAGAGAAGATGACACGCAGAGGGATCACTAACAAGCAACAGAAAAATATTTAACTGTTTTAATCACAATAATTCCAAAGTCCAGAAAATGCTTGTTGGAAAATGTTGGATTTCTGTTTTAATCTGTAATTTTAATTTGAAGTATTGCAGTAAGATACATTTTAAATCACAGCCGTTACTGAGTAAAAACAAATCTTTGAGCCGCCCGTTTTGCAGAAGCACCAGGGCCGACCCGTGGCGCTGAGCCCCGCGGCCAGCTCAGCGCAAATTGCTTCCTATCTGAAAGAGCCATCTCCAAAATATCAGGGGGCTACAAACTGCGCCGCAAGAGGTTTTCAATTCAGGCGAATCAACTCCACCCAGCTGATGCGACACCGGCGATTTTAATCATGTGCACCTCGCGCGGTGATTCCAGACAATAACGTAACTGGTCGGCTACAGTTTTGTAATATGAATATCTTAAAACTGAAGCGCAGCCTTTCTCTGTTTTGGTTTCGGTTTCACATGCAGCATACTGTCCCAAACTGTGTTGGTCTAACAGTCTAAAGGGGAGAGGCTATAAACCAGCAGAGCAGAGGCCAGCTAGAAAATGTCCCACGTGGGCCGATTAAAAGAGGCTATTTCCCCAAAGGGAGACTCAAAAGAGAAGGGAAGGCCAAGCATGTGTGCTGACTCAGCAGGGATTTTATTAAATTAGAAAAGTTGATCTAAAGGAGAAAACAAAAAGCAATAGCTACAGAATGCCTGGATTCTATTAAATTTTAATATTTTGAATTGTCACACAGTGCCTGAATATTGTGTTTCGCTTTATATAGATGGAGATAAACCATAAATTGGTGCAATGCTCAAAATTTCACATCTCGCCTGGGGCTCCTACACTGTCATGGCCGGCCCTGAGTAGCACATGGATCCTGCCTAAAACAGTAGGATCGGGACTCATCCAGCAGAGGGAACGATCACCGACCGTCCGCAGCGAGAGGGAGTGGACAGAGGCAGGGAGAGGAGGTTGAGGGGCGTCCCGGCGTGCTGCGGACTGTCGGCGATCGTTCCCTCTGGCTGGATGAAGCCCAACGCTCCTCATTTTACGCATGATCCATAAAGATACGGAAGATTCAGAAAGGGCAATTGCAAAAATAGCATGTCATGGTTCACTAAGAGGAGCCGAGCTCCCCCGTAGTTTACACGCTGCTTGTACCACAGGTAGTTGTTAAAAGAAGTTCATAAGACATCGGTGCATGACGTCATTAATGTTGGTTGGCACTAGCAACCTGCTGGTAACCAGTTAATTATGCTTACGCCTGTGTTAATAAAAAATGTATTATGTTATGAAGTCACATTAAAATTACCACTTGTTTGAATGTAACCTAAACAGGGATGTGACTTCTTATACAGTCCAGTGCAGCCGCCATAGTTTTATTGTTTCGCCACAGTTTCATAATGAAGCAAAAACATTCAATAAACCTCTCATAATAACATAAAA
>NC_060161.1:38024168-38027802 GCF_021292245.1 Micropterus dolomieu
GGTCTCGAACGCAGCATTAAACCCTCCAGTGCTGCTTGTTGAAGGTGTGTAACAGCCTTTGCTGCACGATGGGGAACCTTTCTTTCAAACGTGAGTTCTGTGTGACTTCGCCTGTAAACATGTTGGATTTTTAAATCCAGAAACTACACCAACATTTCTGTATCACCATTCACAGGTTAACAACACCGCTTATTTAATAAAAAATGCCTGATAAACAAAATTACTGTTTTCATTGAATCTTTTCATCTCATATGAAAATCTTCAGCCAAAACAAAAGTACAAAAAGCAACAGAATAAGAGAAGATGACACGCAGGGGGATCACTAACAGGCAACAAAGGGATTAAAGAAAAATATCAGGGGGCTACAAACTGCGCTGCAAGAGGTTTTCAACTCAGGCGAATCAACTCCACCCAGCTGATGCGACACCGGCGATTTTAATCATGTGCACCTCGCGCTGTGATTCCAGACAATAACGTAACTGGTCGGCTACAGTTTTGCAATATAAATATCTTAAAACTGAAGCGCAGCCTTTCTCTGTTTTGGTTTCGGTTTCACATGCAGCATACTGTCCCAAACTGTGTTGGTCTAACAGTCTAAAGGGGAGAGGCTATAAACCAGCAGAGCAGAGACCAGCTAGAATTAAAAATATTATGAACTCTCAAATGATGACGCCAGTCTCGTAATATGGTGATTTTTTTTCTGGACATGTCAGAGGACACTATGGGAGATGTTTTGAACATGAGCAGAAAACCTGCTGAAACACAGGAGCTGTTAAAGTCCAGGAGTTTATAACTGAATTAAAATGATTTATCAGTGAGGTGAAAAGGTCCCACGTGGGCCGATTAAAAGAGGCTATTTCCCCAAAGGGAGACTCAAAAGAGAAGGGAAGGCCAAGCATGTGTGCTGACTCAGCAGGGATTTTATTAAATTAGAAAAGTTGATCTAAAGGAGAAAACAAAAAGCAATAGCTACAGAATGCCTGGATTCTATTAAATTTTAATATTTTGAATTGTCACACAGTGCCTGAATATTGTGTTTCGCTTTATATAGATGGAGATAAACCATAAATTGATGCAATGCTCAAAATTTCACATCTCGCCTGGGGCTCCTACACTGTCATGTCCCTGAGTAGCACATGGATCCTGCCTAAAACAGGAGGATCGGGACTCATCCAGCAGTCCTGCGGACTGTCGGCGATCGTTCCCTCTGGCTGGATGAAGCCCAACGCTCCTCATTTTACGCATGATCCATAAAGATACGGAAGATTCAGAAAGGGCAATTGCAAAAATAGCATGTCATGGTTCACTAAGAGGAGCCGAGCTCCCCCGTAGTTTACACGCTGCTTGTACCACAGGTAGTTGTTAAAAGAAGTTCATAAGACATCGGTGCATGACGTCATTAATGTTGGTTGGCACTAGCAACCTGCTGGTAACCAGTTAATTATGCTTACGCCTGTGTTAATAAAAAATGTATTATGTTATGAAGTCACATTAAAATTACCACTTGTTTGAATGTAACCTAAACAGGGATGTGACTTCTTATACAGTCCAGTGCAGCCGCCATAGTTTTATTGTTTCGCCACAGTTTCATAATGAAGCAAAAACATTCAATAAACCTCTCATAATAACATAAAATGTCTCTAACGTTGTTTTGTTCCCTCATCAAATCGCAAAAGACAGCGATTTAATGAAATAAGTATAATAAGAAGGCCTATAAATAAGATATTAAATCAATATAAATAAGTTATTTTAGGAGGTTTAAAACTAACTTTTACTCTTCTACTTTTTTAAATTTCTAGTGAGCTACTTTTTACTTTAACTTCAGTAGATTTTTATAACAGTAACTTTACTTGTACTTGGGTAAAAGTACAACAATCTAACAGTACTTTTACTTTAGTACAATATTTTAGTATTCTTTCCACCTCTGTCTTTTTAAACTGGCATATTTAACGTGATCACAGTTCATCTGGTCACAGCACTCATTTATTTCCAACTTTTCATGTACCCTGATTTTATGAACTGGAATTTTAGATTTTGCTAATGTTATTGATTTATTGATATACTGTTGTTTTATTGTGTTTTGTAAAGTGATCTTCAGTGTACTGAAAGGCGCCTGATAATAATACTAATAATAATAATATATAGCCTAGTCTTTTACAATCAATATAAATCTCATCATACATTTATGTCTGCTGCTAGCCCCACTAGCTAGCTATCACCTGGAAGCCTCCCTGCTAGCCTCCATCCTGTAGCCCTGACTTTTTGACTCCAAGCTACTGTTCACCCTTGTTAAGGCTGTCTTCAACTAAACCTGGTAACTTGACATCATGCATTTGTTTATACTCTTCATACTTATACAGTCCAGCCCTGTACTAGATGAACCAAAATGAGAAGCAGTATATTAATACAGTTAAATTATGGTAATTTCTCAACTTCATCTACAAGTCATTATGAGATCATGACCGCCAGAAAATCAACCTGTGTAACCAAAAAAACTGTTCACAAGTTAATAAGACCCTGTATCTCCAGAATCTACTGCTGTTAAATGACTATTTTATTGTCTCAGATTACTCTTTTTCTCAGTTCATAGAGGACAGTGGTAATGACAAATATTACCCAGCCAAACAAAAACTACGTTGTATGATTATGCTTTTATTGATGTTATCTGGTAATATTCAGCCCAATCCTGGTCCTGTTCCTGGTCCTCCTAACACTTTGCAATCCTTAGTCACTCCTTCAGATTTCAAAAGCAGACATGGCCTTGGTTTTATACATTTAAACGTTAGAAGCCTTGTCCCTAAAATGGATATGATCAAGATCTGGGCTAATACAACCAATGCTGATATCATTATTATCTCTGAAACCTGGCTTAAAAAATCTGTATCTGATGAACTTATTTCTATTGAAGGTTATAAAGTTTATAGAACTGACCGGGTGGGCAAAGGAGGTGGGGTTGCCATATATGTGAAATCTAAGTTTATAAGCTCTGTAACCCTGTCACTAACTAAAGCTAAACAGTTCTGACCGTGAAAGTGAATATCTCAAAAGACAGTAGTTGGGTGCTATAGACCTCCATCTGCCTCAAAGGATGCTTTCCGATCTATATCTGAAATATTACATGAAATTAAAGACTCAATTAAAGATTTATTCTTATGGGTGATATGAATTGGGACTGGCTTTCTGGGAACTCTGATTGTTTTAAAGACTTATGTAATGACCTAAACTTAGTGCAACTTATTAATGAATCAACAAGAATAAATCCCAAAGCAGAAATAAAATCTAGTCTCCTTGATTTAATCATAACAAATTCAGTTCATAATTAAAGCTGCAAGCAGCGTTGGGCGGGCCCTCGCACTTGTAGCGCGTCCGCGTGTGAGCCGGCCGAGTTGCATATTCTGGAGCTCTGCCGGTGCGGCTGTGAATTTCCTACGCGGTTCCGACGCCGCATGAAGGTGTTATATGTCACTTCCTGTGTCCCCTATGTGGAGCTACATAGCACTTGCCGCTATGAATATAAATCGGTATTGACGTGTAGATGTCTGCGGGGTGGGAGAGTTAACAAGCACGTAAAGTTTGTTTCAGATGTGAGCATGTACACTGAACAATAATGTACCCAAACAATAAAATAAATTCC